>NW_011264697.1:0-480 GCF_000146605.3 Meleagris gallopavo
TTATATTATAGATCTGTCTGTTAAATTTCAAAGACTGAGAGCACTATTCTGGTTGTCTCAGAGCATGGAACTAAAAGATGACTTCTTGAACAGTAAAAGTTTCAGTAGCAGCAACCATGGTAGTAGGTTGAGATTGGTTAGTAAAAAGCACAGATTTCCCATGAGTAATTTGAAACAAGTCCTCTTCAGTTGCTGGTTATTAATGTCTTCTGGAATTCCAAACGCTCAGAGTTACTCAGTAGTACGTCTTGCTGCAAACAGCTTTTCTTTTTTTCTCAGTCCTGCCTGAATTTTGCTTCTCCACCTCTGCAGACGACACCTCTATGGCTCTTCTCCGTAATCCTGTGTTGTTTGGTGTAAGGATGTAACTAATCCTTGTGACGTACAAAGATGCAGGCTTGTTCCTGACCTGAGCTTTGAATTTCCAAGGTCAATAGTATGAGATAGAATTGTGCATGGAAATTGGAACTTGTTACATTG
>NW_011264698.1:0-360 GCF_000146605.3 Meleagris gallopavo
TCACTTGAGTTACATGTGAGTGTTATTAGTTGGAAAAAATGAAGAACTTATACTGAAAACATACTGCAATGGGATCATAGTGTAGCCCAAATATAAGGCAGTTAGAAAATTCCATTAGAAAATGTGTCAGAGATTTCTTCAGTGATAGAGAGCAAGGAATTTGCAGACAGGAGACCATTCTAAATAGATAATAAATAAAATAGAGATATGTCCCCACTTTTCCTTTGTGTATGGCAGATACTGAAAGTCCTTGACCATGTCAGAAGTTTGGGCATATCACTGGTTTCCTTGGATTTTGTGATGAGGCCTGAAAGAAGGAAAAAAAAAAAGGAGAAAGAAAGAAAGGAAGGAAAAAAAAAA
>NW_011264701.1:0-340 GCF_000146605.3 Meleagris gallopavo
TGAAGTGCTGCACCAAAGCATCTTCACTTCCTCAATTTTGATTTGATCTTTTTTATTCTTTTGCAAAACAAACGAAAACAAACTGCCAAAACAAAACAAAAAACCTTTTGATTCTACATTTGATTGAATTCTTTGCTTGTTTGTGTCCAGATGGTTTTAGTGCCACCTTTCAAACAAGAAACACCAGATACGAGGGTTGCTCTGAAAGTTATGCCTCCTATTCTATTACATTGGCCCACAGCTTCAGAAGCAGATCTTGGTGGCATGGCAGTAAACACGAACCTTCCCAATATATTCCATTACATTTTGTGCCGTTCTCCACGAAATTGTGCCACTGTGT
>NW_011264702.1:0-420 GCF_000146605.3 Meleagris gallopavo
TCTCGTTCATCACATCTTTTCAACATTTTGGCTTTCCTCCCAGGCAGGGTACGTTTGATTATCTTTTTTTCCTAAGAGAAATAGAATGTAATAGAAAATATTTTTGTTTAGTTGGGGGGGAAATATACAAGGAGATAAATAGTACCTGAATCAATAGAGGGTGAATGTACAGGTGTGACTTTTCTAAGATTTAAATACCACTTGTTTCTCCTTTCCTCTGAAGTGAAAAAATTGAGATCCTTTGATCAGTTGAGTTTGGATATAGACACGTGTTTGGATGAGATGTTTGCTTGTTTATCTGT
Organism: Meleagris gallopavo; assembly: GCF_000146605.3. Classification (NCBI taxonomy): domain Eukaryota; kingdom Metazoa; phylum Chordata; class Aves; order Galliformes; family Phasianidae; genus Meleagris; species Meleagris gallopavo. The sequence goes on from NW_011264702.1 coordinate 303, forward strand.
CTCTCGTGTGTTGTTCCTCTTGTATTCACTTTGTTTAATTCAAGTCCCTTTTACAGTATTTTTTTCCCACAACATGTCTGTGGAAGAGTGTGTGGAGTTCTTAATACAGTATAATGCT
>NW_011264703.1:0-409 GCF_000146605.3 Meleagris gallopavo
CCTTCTAATCTTGTCTTCCCGTTCTGGTTCATCTTAAACATTTTTGCCAAACATTTTTGCCCTTTGTGTTTGTATTATTAGTTGCTTCTGCTGTGTCTTTTGCCTTTGATAAGTAAGAACCAAAAAAAAAAAATAGGAAAGGAGATACTGTCTTCACAATTTAATTAAAAAAATTCAAGAACTCAAGTAGCAAACAAATGCTACAATTATTTATGTTGTAAAATGTGTCCAATAAATGAGTATTTTCCAATCCCACTGACTTCAAATCCACAATTTGCAATGTAGATTTTGTGGCAACAGACTTATTCCTAATATGTTATTGTCCTAATTGGTCTGTCTAGCAAATATTGCTACGAGAAGATATTTTATTCTGACTGAAATTGACTCTTCTTCCTGTTCTGCTGCACAT
>NW_011264704.1:0-364 GCF_000146605.3 Meleagris gallopavo
AACATTTACTGCAAAAAATGTTTAGATAGTCATTGTTCATAAAGCCTGGTTCTTTCTATTTATAACGTAAGTTATATAAATTTGTAAGTGATTTTCTAAGAAGCACAGAAAATACTTCCAGACAAATTAGTGAACTTCAGTATTTCATGCTGTCTAAAAAAAAACTAAAAAACTTACCATAGCCTTAACAAAGAGACTTCCACCATCACAGAATGTTGGAACACTTATTTTGTTCTGACCCTCCAAACCTTACTCTTTTTTTTCCTGTAAATAGTTGTAGTAGGCGTAGTAGAACACCTATAGTTTTCCTTCTGCTTCATTTACATCTCATTTCATTGTCAGGGCGTGAATCAATGAACAGTAC
>NW_011264708.1:0-313 GCF_000146605.3 Meleagris gallopavo
TGTCTCCAGAGGAGGCTGCACTCACGGCACAGCCACATGATGCTCTGCAGGGATTCCTGCGCTCAGCAAAGAGCCTTTCTTTTGGTGACGCTGAAATGTCGGCAGAAAAAATCTCCCTGGTATTAGATCAGTCCTGTCAACAAATCCCTTCTCTCTCCAAAAATACATGAGGAGCAGGCAAGGGGACCTGACCTAGGCTTGGAAGCACATCCCCCTTGACGGCCCTGTGCATAAGCATCTGTGCTTGCTGAGATGGGGGGGGGGGTTTAAGGCATGGAACAATTCTGACTAACTAAGCCAAAAAAACAAAAAT
>NW_011264709.1:0-306 GCF_000146605.3 Meleagris gallopavo
TCCTGTGAAAAAAGAGACACATACAGCGTACAATTAATTCCTTTCCAGAGGCATCACGAGCCTTTGCTTCCCATTGTTCTTTTGACAAATGTAACGCTCACTAGGAAAAAAAAAGAAAGTCTGCTTAAATGATCCAAATAATCTCTTACAGTAGAAAACATAATTAAACAATCACATATCTCCATTGATCAAAGTCCAAATATTCACAAGTCAGTGGAGTCCTCTGGCTGTGTTTTTGTTGCCATTGCTGAATCCATTAAGGAATAAACATTGGCAGGTCCAAGCAATCCAGAAAGAGATTAATCA
>NW_011264710.1:0-378 GCF_000146605.3 Meleagris gallopavo
GATGTACTGACAATGTGGAGAGAGTAAATTCCAGCTCTGAGGTATTAAAAATCTACATACGTTCTCAAAGAAAGGATGAGGTTATTGGTAACCAAATGCTACTGTATTTTAATTTTTCTATGCTATTGTTTAAAACTTAAAAAAAGGGGGGGTGGCAAAAAGAAGCTTGGAAAGAAGCTTTCCTCGTAAGGATTAGGTAAATAACCTAATATATTCTGAATATCCAAGGTATATTCAGAAATTAGGGAGGCAGTGGAAGGATGTTACTGATCCCGTGAAATCCAGCCTCTAACAATCACCATCTGTAACAAGAGGAACTCTTGTCTGATACAGAAATTCTGTTGTTTCTGATTATAGAAAGTACAACATAGTTGAAAA
>NW_011264711.1:0-349 GCF_000146605.3 Meleagris gallopavo
GTGAAAGCAGACACCCACAGGAGGAATTATTGTCAGATCTGCAGAAAACCCAATATCAAAGTGAGATTTCAGTGTCAAATATGCTGTTCTCTAGATGTAACCAGTGAGATGAACCTGAAGATGGAGCTGTCTGTAGTGAACTGTCTTACCAAAAAAAAAAACCACAAAGCTGAGTCACTGCTTTATTTTGTTTAACACTGGTGGTATTCCGGCAAAGCTGGATGGGGTATTGAGATTTTTGGAGGGGTTGTAGAATCATCATCATAGAATCACAAGGTTGGAAACGACCTATAAGATCATCTAAATCCAACGTCTTCTCATTACCACTTGAGGTAGTAGTGGTAATGGG
>NW_011264713.1:0-367 GCF_000146605.3 Meleagris gallopavo
GTTCCTTCCTGCTAAATCTGCTGGCAATGGCCCTGTAGAAAGACCTCCAAAGTCCGTGAAGTTTGTAGCAGTCCTGAGAGAGAGCCCCGGCTCCAGCTTGGTCGTTCCCCCTGCGGGATGCCGCTCGTTACCAGCCTCCACCTGGACACAGAACCATTAATCACCACTCTCTGTCTGCGGCCTTTCAACCAATTCTTTATCCATGGGGTGGTCCACCCATCAAATTCACATCCCTCCAACTTGGAGACAAGGATGTGGTGGGGAACCATATCAAAGGCCTTGCTCAAGCTCAGGTCGCCTTGCCGTGACATCGGTCGCCTTGCCTTTGTCCACCAACATCGTCACTCCGTCACAGAAGGCCACCAGA
>NW_011264715.1:0-322 GCF_000146605.3 Meleagris gallopavo
ATTTCTGGTCAATGTCGAGTGGTATGTTGAAGGTGCTATTTTTTTTATTTTTATTTCTTTTTTTAGTAAAACCACATGCAAGGAGTTTTTAGGTTTAAAAAAAAAATTAACTGTGAACAGCCACATGTCTAGGCAAGTACTTAGAAGCTAGTATGGACCTCATGCAGATATTCTAGAAGAAAAGTCTTTACTAGAAAGTAGTTTTTTATTGAAGTGAAGTCAATTTGTACATATTCTACAAGACCACTTTGATAAAGGTTGTTTTCCTGCACAAAACTGATTCAGCTGGAGGGCAAGTTAAAGCCAGGTTTTTACTTATTTT
>NW_011264720.1:0-344 GCF_000146605.3 Meleagris gallopavo
CCATGGGGTGCACGAGGTGACAGCAAACATCTGCAGTGCGTAGGTCACAAAGATGCAAAGGACACTGTGTGGCTGTTGGGACAGAGTAGCACATGTTGGTGCCCAAAACAACTTGATGCACCAATGAGCCCAGGCAAAATCTCTGGGACTCCCTTATTTCTATGTAAAACTGGAAGAAAAAAAAAGTAAAAGAATATACATGAAAAAAAACAGGTCTTCAATCCCATCCCTATATTCCTGAAACTTAAGAGTTGACTTCTTAGCCTAAATTACAGATTTTAGATTCTGAATGTGAGGGGAAATTTCGGAGAATTGTCTGTGTCTTGTCTGATGGGACATCGTGT
>NW_011264737.1:0-363 GCF_000146605.3 Meleagris gallopavo
TGTTTATGTATATTTATGCAATTATGTGAAATACAGGCAAAGTATTGGAACTGGAACCCAGGCTGTCCCTTTCTTAGTCAGTGACATAACTATGTGACTTTAGAAAACGTGGTCTCTTGTATGTTTTTTATTTTTTTTATTTTTTTTATTTTTATTTTATTTTTTTTTTTTTTGTGGTACCTAGCGAGTCCCGTATTTTACTAGGAAACATGGCAGAGATTCAACAAAAAGGCTGTAGAATGCTTTTTCCAGTCTTGTGGTTAGATCATACTCCTGGGTGGTGGCAGATGTGAAAGAGAATGACCTGGAGCTCTCACGTTGTTAGTGTTCAGAGAACTAGATTCTTGCATGAAAGTACAAATT
>NW_011264740.1:0-328 GCF_000146605.3 Meleagris gallopavo
CTAAGTTGTGAATTTGTGTTTTTACATGTCTGTCCCAACAGAAATCCCTAAACAATGTAACAGCCTGACACTTTGCTATATTATCTCCTTCTGCTCAAGAAAAGGAGTGCATCCAAAGAAGGACATGACATGAGGCACTGATACGCCATGCCTGCAAAGAAGGCACTTGATGATTTAGTGAGGAGGATGACCACACTGAGAATAGTTGTAGAACAACAAAATTTTCATGACACATTTTTGAGATCCTGTGATTGAGGTCCTGCAAAAAAAAAGAGAAAAATCTTCTGCCTGCAAAAGTAGGCCTCGACCCGTTTTAAAACCAGCTTCC
>NW_011264741.1:0-352 GCF_000146605.3 Meleagris gallopavo
TTCTTTTGTTTTTGTTGTTGTCAGTGCTTCAATATCAGACCATATTTGCTATTTGATTCCCTTTTTTCCTAAGCTTCCACTGTATCTTCATGAAATTAAAAAAGCCAACAGCCAGCTTTCATCCCTCTCCTAAAAGCAGTGATTACTCTAGCAGTAAGTGGCAAACAGACACAAAAACAAACAAACAAAACAAAAAAAAACAACAACTAATAAAAGCAACAAGAAAACTCAAAAAAGAGAAAAAACACCAAACTATTTTCTGTGATTTTTACAAAATACAGACCTTGGAGAGGAAAAATAACACATTTACGTATGTTTACAATAACAACACGTACAACTTCTCCCATTAGCT
>NW_011264742.1:0-353 GCF_000146605.3 Meleagris gallopavo
ATCTGTGTGGACTGAATTTCACTTTGAACTGCTACACAATGTGTTATAGCTTTAGATAATTAAACACTGATTTTTAAAATTCTTTTTTAAAATCTTTCTAGCCATCCCCTGCCTCTTTTAGTGAGCAAATACTGCACATCTTTAATTAGAAAGTAATGTTTAATTACCCTAAATGTAGATGGTAGGTAACTACCTACTGACCGTAGCCTGTCCTTGGAGAAGGGATGTGCATTGGAGAGTCTTCCTCACCTTACAGAAAACAAGGCAGCTTGAGACAAACTTTTTATTGCAACATCTGATTTCTTCCCAATGTCCTGGAAAGCTCAAATCTCCTGAACTCCAAAATTCAAGAT
>NW_011264743.1:0-308 GCF_000146605.3 Meleagris gallopavo
GGGGAAAGGGGAGGGGAGGGGGTTTGCATGGCATCTGGTGGCCCCCACCAGACCCAGGGATTTTGCAGGGCCTCTTGGAGCCACATGGGGTGGGAACAGTGGGCCCTGTGGCTCCAGGGGGGATGCTGGGGGGGCACCCTCCCCACAGGCTGTTCTATGCCCTCCTCCTGATCCCATTCTGTGAGACACCCTGACTTGGTGAGTAGGGCAGGGGCCCTGCCAAAACTGCCCCTGTCCCCCCTTCATTGCTCCCTGTGGGATTGGGTCCTCGTAGCCCCTTTTGTTTAGTCCCTTTCTGGTTTTGCTTT
>NW_011264748.1:0-323 GCF_000146605.3 Meleagris gallopavo
ACAAATTAGCATAAAGATTTCTTCCTTCAGATTGTTAAAATGATGTTATTTTCTTAAAAATAAAAATTTATAAAAAGAAAACCTAAGAAAAATTATTATTGACAAATTGCAAAACTCCACTGCTCTCCTAGAAAAATATTCAAAACAGAGAACTGTACAAAACCCCTCTATCCTGTCCTGCCAATCCCCTAGCACCTATGGAGAAATCCAGGAAAGCTCCATATCCATGATACATTTGGATCTAAAACTGTAAGATTACCACAGATCATGATGCTGCTTTAAAAACTTAGTTCCCCTACATATGAGAGGTTCCTTCAGGAGAT
>NW_011264752.1:0-432 GCF_000146605.3 Meleagris gallopavo
AGGAAACATTCATCTAATCTCTTTCCTACCTGAAGAAAGACAGTGAGAAAAATCAGGTAGGCACACAGCTGAGAAGTTGTCACTTAGCAGGTAATGTCATTGTAGAGAGAGAACTCTTTCATTTCACCTCACTTAAATCAGAAACACCTATTTTTCAAGGTTCCTAAAACATAATACAGTTGGACCCCATCAGTATCCTGTTTAGGCATAACTCCTATCCTTCACGGTCATCAAAGCAAATATAATTAAATTACAGAAATAATTGGGAAAAAAGCAAAACATAGGATCCTTTAGGTAACTGTACAGGGGCAAAAAAAAAAAAAAAAATCTAATAACCATGACTTGCAGAATCAGTAATATGGTCTCTAAGGATCCTTCTCCATAGCCTGTCACAAGGTTGGATTGGAAATAAATATAGATTCACCTGAAAAA
>NW_011264753.1:0-513 GCF_000146605.3 Meleagris gallopavo
TTTTGCACAACTCTCTTTACCTCTAGCAAACTGGAATTTCTACGAAAATGGGTTTCCCAGTGTGTTGTAATAGATCATAGAATCATTTGATTTGGAAGAGACCTTTAAAGGTCACCTAGTCCAGCTCCTTGAAATGAGCAGGGACACCTACAGCTTGATCAGGTGCTCAGAGCCTTCCCGAGCCTGATCTTGCATGTCTCCAAGGATGGGGCAGCTACCACCTCTCTGGGAAACCTGTGCCAGTGCCTTACCACCCTTGCTGTAAAGAAAAAAAAAAAAAACACAAACTTTTTCCATATGTTCAATCCAAATCGCCTCTCTTGTAGTTTGAAACCATTTCCCCTCGTCCTGAGGCCACAGACCACAGAAAGAAGGGTGTGCTCTTATTTCTTGCGGCCCCCTTAGAAACCACAAGGCTGCTCTCAGGTTTCCCCAGAGCCTTCTCTTCTCCATTCTGCACAGCCCTAGCTCTCAGCCTGTCTTCGTAAGAGAGTTCTATCCCTTGGATCATTT
>NW_011264755.1:0-319 GCF_000146605.3 Meleagris gallopavo
AAAGAGGGGAGATTTGAGTTAGATGTTTGAAGGGAATTTTTCACTTAGAGGGCGGTGAGGTGCTGGCACAGCTGCCCAGAGAGGCTTTGGTGCCCTTTCCCTGGAGGCACACACAGCCAGGTTGGATGGGCCCTGGGCAGCCCAAGCTGGTGTGTGGCAGCCCGGCCCATGGCACAGGTTGGGACTGAATGAGGTTTAAGGTTCCTTCCAACCCAAGCCAAAAGGCAGTTATGTAGGCAGGAATATAAAGGGGACTGCATAGTTCTGAAGTTTCCCATGTAGAAGCAAAAAACTTAAATTTCTAGATGCTGTAAACAAG
>NW_011264756.1:0-484 GCF_000146605.3 Meleagris gallopavo
ACAGTTTTCATGCCCACCTGCAATTTTCCCTTGCTGTGAGAAGGAAAGCAAGCCTCTTCTGCCCAGGGCTCTGTGACAGGCTGACGGAGAGACAGGCCGACTGCTTTTAGACCTGAGGTGTGGAGGAAGGGCCTCTGGGGCTGTAATATCCATTGCTGCTCTGGTGTTTGCCTACTTCTGCTTCTGATGCAGAAAGGCTTGACTGGTCCTGCTGAGGTTTGGTGCTGCAGGCACCTGAACTTCAGCTGTGCGTTCCCTCAGTCAGTGGATGCTGTTTGTGCAGAGAACTGAAAAAGGCTTCTGTACCTGCCAGTTCTCAGATCATGTGTATCGTCTGACCAGCAACTCTTGTTGCAAGGAGGTTTTTCATTGGAAAGCAGGTGCAAACTCACGTGTCCAGCTTCTATCACTTCACAGGCAAAATCCCTTCTTCACGAGGAAGCGGTCTCCTAGGTGTTTGGAACTGTGCCTAACATAAAGAAAG
>NW_011264757.1:0-471 GCF_000146605.3 Meleagris gallopavo
TCTTCTGTCTGTCTGGAGATGCTCTGGGTCTGTTCTAAGGACTGCAGAGACACTCTTGCACCAGCCCGAGGCAAGCTGTGAAAACCTATGTCACTATTCTGGCGAGAAGCAAATATAACTGCAGCAGAATCACTCATCACAGACATGTTTCCAGATGAGCTGGAGAACTGAGACATCTGAGCTGCAATGCCTTGTCCTTTCTGTGCTCGTATTCTTCTCATTGAAGGAGGCACAACTTTAACTTCTTCAGTTTGGCAGCTGGTGTCCTTGGTTTCAGACCGCTGCATAGCAGAGCGATAGCTGTCTAGTCGCCCTAGTGTGGAACTGTGATCTGGGACATACATCGAGTGCCCTCGGAAATCACTTTGGCCAGTGCCAACTGCTGGAGTCAAAATAAATAATTATTCCTTGAAGCACAAATTCACATTTATGTTCTTAGTGAATTTAAAAAAAAAGAAGAAAAAAAACCCA
>NW_011264759.1:0-513 GCF_000146605.3 Meleagris gallopavo
GCATATAACAATATATTGCATCACTACTATACTCACTTTTTAAATGATTGTATAAGATTACGTGACAATGACATAAGTTTTAAAGGTAAAAATAGTTGTGTTTATAATTCCAGGAATATTTTAAAAGTAATAACAATGAAATCAAAATCTTATATATTATTCTATTTAATCCCAGTATCATTTATCATTCAAATGTTTTATCTATCAGACTATCTTCCCCTCCTTTCCAATAGTTTTGGTGCATGACTTGTTCAGAGGTGAATCAGGAACACCTAAACCCTCGAAAACAAACAGATGGCTTTCACTCCGAATAGCAGAAGACACAATGTTTCTTTGCATATATATGCAAAGAGAAAAGGAAAAAAAAAAAAGAAAAAAAGAATTGCAGCCTTCACATATCTCTGCGGAAAAAGCTAATGGTAATCAATGTAACTTTACCAGAAAAGTAATGTAGAAATAAATGCAGCTACATCTGTAAAGTTGCATTCCTTCTTAATTTTGTAAAATCATTTT
>NW_011264763.1:0-417 GCF_000146605.3 Meleagris gallopavo
CACTGCTCTGTGCTGTGCTCCTTATGTGCGTGCTGCAATCAGCAGGCTGGCACTTCCCTGGGGGAGGAAGGGGAATTCGGGCAAATAACCCACCAAAGGGAGAGACAAATCCATTTTGACATCAAATTTCCCGGAATCCCCCTCCTAGTCAAGTGGCATGGGACACTTTACTCAAGTGAAGACAAAAGGGGTTGGTGGAGCACACGCTGGAAATAGAGTGAATACAGGCTGGAGAATGGAGGTTTGCTCCATCACTTTGGAATAGCATTTTGCATCATTTCCTAAGAGTCTAGGCCTAAAAATAGATGGCTTTGGCATGCTCCTGGATAAAAGCCTTTGTAGGATGATGGGAGAGCTGCGGGAATGCAGATGTTTCTTTCCCCTTGCCCTCTGCATGCAGGGGCAGTTAGCACTGTG
>NW_011264764.1:0-435 GCF_000146605.3 Meleagris gallopavo
GAGAAGGAGGGCCGCAGCACACTCCGTGCAGACAAAAGGTAACTTTAAAAAAAAAATTAATACAAGATTTAGAGATAATAACAGCAAGAACTTTCTAACTGAAAGGCAGTAAAACACAGCAACAGCCACCTCGGGACAGTGCAATTCCTCTTCATTTGCAGGTTTTACTGCCTCTTAGAATGGCTCTGTGTCCCAGCAGCAGCTGCCTATGAGGAAAGCCACTGCAAACTGCTGCGTGCCAAAAAGGTGCAGAGCTGGGAATAAAGGCAGAGCTCCTCTGTGTCCTCACCCTGCACCAGCACCATTCCAACCCTGTGCTCCATTGCTAGGCTGCACCTGAAATCCCCCTGATATCCTAGTGTACAAATTCTGCAGAAAACTTTTGATAAATGAAGTTCTGAACAAAGCCTACAGTAAGGGCATGGATTGTATTTG
>NW_011264765.1:0-512 GCF_000146605.3 Meleagris gallopavo
AAACTTCCTACTTCAAATCTAAGTGATACTGATGGAAACTTCCGTGTCCCCAAAGGCTTAGGGCAGGGCTGACTCCTCTGAAATCTTTTCTAACATCTTTTTGTCTTCTCCTCTTTGCACAGAACCACATCCACGGAAGAACCAAATGCCCAACAGCAGCTCCATCAGCGAGTTCCTCCTGCTGGCGTTGGCAGACACGCGGCAGCTGCAGCTCCTGCACTTCTGGCTCTTGCTGGGCATCTACCTGGCTGCCCTCCTGGGCAACGGCCTCATCAGCACAGCCGTAGCCTGCCACCACCGCCTGCACAGCCCCATGTACTTCTTCCTGCTCAACCTCGCCCTCCTCGACCTGGGCTGCATCTCCACCACTCTCCCCAAAGCCATGGCCAATGCCCTCTGGGACACCAGGGACATCTCCTATGCAGGATGTGTTGCCCAGACCTTTCTGTTTGTCTTTCTCATGTCAGCAGAGTATTGCATTCTCACCATCATGTCCTATGACCGCTACGTTG
>NW_011264767.1:0-508 GCF_000146605.3 Meleagris gallopavo
CCACCACGATAACAAAGTTAGCAGCTGCTCTAAGAACGAAACTTATTTACGGAATAGAATTCACTCCTTGAACAACAATTCACATCAGTAACATCACGCCTCTATTTCTGCCTTTCTCTGCATGCTGGGACCCCACATCTTAATAACGAAGTTGGTTTTTACTTTGCGTTGTTCTCTTTCTTCCCCTCCCCCCCCCTGCAATATTTGCTGCTCATGAGCACTGCTTTTATGGTTCACAATTCTGCAGAGAACGAAAGCACAGAAGATTTCTGTTTTTTTTGATTTTTAGTAAACAAATCAGGAACTTCCATGAAGCTCAGTTCCACTCATCCAAGCCTCGTGTTAGACTAAATGAAGGCACACCAGGATTAGAGGTTGCACATTACTGTAGATCAAAGTGGAAAAGAAGAGGGAGTGATGAGCAATTGACTCAAAGAGTCTTTTTTAGTCCTTTATTACTTCCTGGACAAGAAGGCTGATAGCTCACCATCAAAGCCAACTCAAACTG
>NW_011264769.1:0-551 GCF_000146605.3 Meleagris gallopavo
GAGCTGTTGGAGAGTCTGATAAAGAAGATGGATGGCAAGAGAATTAAGTTTGATCATGAAAATTTTTAAGAATAGTTTAAAAAAATACTCTTTAAAGAGTTGAGAAGGCTCACAATACCAGTGGCTTGTCAGTAGGAAAGCAAGAACTTGTGGGATAACAAATACAAGAGGGATAGAGGGACACAACTCCAACTATGCTGAAGTATCAGCAGGTTGTTGTAATAGGATTTGAATTAGTTGCCCGGATGTGGTTGCCCTGAAAATACTGGCTTAGCAAGAGTGAAAAAGTCAAATGATTAGTAAAGGAACAGAGAGTGGAACAGGAGATGTTACTCCACCATCTGAGTTCATTGTCTTGCATCAAGTATGTAATTCTTGGTGGCCACAGTGAGTGGCACATACCAAGGTACCATAGAAGGGCAATAACACTGGGTCAGAAGTATCAGTGCCTTGAGTATCTTTGGGGGGAGCTTGGGAAAAAGCAGTGGGAGGGGGATTGTGATCGATGTACGTGTAACTGTGAGTAGCTTTAGGAATGGTACAATTACCTG
>NW_011264770.1:0-495 GCF_000146605.3 Meleagris gallopavo
GATAGTGTTCTCCTGCCTGTGCATGGCAGGCAGGCCTGGAGAAGGGAGCAGGCTCTTTCTTGAGGCTGAGGAAGAGAGTGAGAAAGAAAACATTTGTACAGGCTTTTATTGGCAGCAGTGCATAGTGTATAAGCAGGCCCCTCAAAAAGATAAAGCAAGAAGCCGCGTTATCTGTGTAGCACCACTCCTGTCTCTTTGCCTGCCAAAGCTTAGAAAACTTCCACCCCTCCCACAAAGCTAAATACCATAAACAGAGCATAACACAATGCTAGTTTCTCGAAAATGAAGTCATGAACTGCAGTGACTGGTAGTTTTACTTTCTGGGCTTTATTTATTTATTTTTTAAGGTATTGACAGATGGTGCTGATTGTGTGAGAAGTGACTTCTCTTCAAATCTGGGAAATACAATGAGCAGAATGCAGCAGGGAGCAAAGTCTACTTTGCAGATGGCAGTACAGGTTTCAGGAGTAACGATGGCTGATGTGGAACAGAGCT
>NW_011264771.1:0-520 GCF_000146605.3 Meleagris gallopavo
TTACTAAGCAATTTCAACACAAGGCTTGAAATTCGTATGAAAATTATCATATTTCTTGTAAGATTTTACAAGAATGAACAGTGAAGAATTCAAAAAATTCTAGTGATTGAAGTTTGACTCATACTGTTAGAAATGTATTATACTGGGAAGATATTTTTCACTGAACATAGTATAAGGTTCATTTTATGAGATGATTGCAGTGTTTTGGGGCAAAAATATTAATAGAGGAAAGAATGTCAGCTCTTACAGTTATACAGTGGGAATAGAGTACCAAGAGTAAATGGTTGAATCTCACTTTCTTCTTCAAAATCACAGGGCTTATATAGAATTCTAGCAGTCTTCTATAGTGGATAGAAAACATAGCCTGAAGATGAAAGTATTATCATAACATTATTTTTAATTACATATTTGGTAGATGTAGAGTTGTAGCTCACTGTGTGGACAACAGACCAGGGCCTTTGTAATTTTTAGATGCCAGTTTACTAACTGCTGTCCACACTATCAGAAGATGTACTTACTT
>NW_011264774.1:0-440 GCF_000146605.3 Meleagris gallopavo
GGAGGTTGTCACTGAGAAACAAAGAATAAACAGAAGTCAACTGAGATAAATATGGGACAAACTCTACTAATTAAACTGGAAAAGCTTAATTTTGTTGTACATAGTGCAATAAGCTTTAGCCTCAGTCTAGTCAAGGCAGTGGTGCTTACTACAGAGATTCTCAAGTGTTTTGAGAATCTCATTATATGCTCTAACTTTATTTACCATTTATTTATTTATTTATTTATTTAGTGTGCATTAATCAACAATGGTTTTAAGAGCCCTATTCAACATGTGTTCTCAAAAGAGGACTGTTACATTGGCTCACTCTTGTAGCTTTTAAGATGTCCATGGAAATTAGAGATATATGGACATTAAAAATGTGAGCAAACAATTCTTTCAGCAGAAGAATTCCTGAGTGATTTTATATGAACCTGCTCTTCACTCAGAGGAAATTCAGG
>NW_011264775.1:0-534 GCF_000146605.3 Meleagris gallopavo
TGCACAGGGGTGTGCTCTCGTCTGCTTTTCCTCCTAGGTTTCGTGGGCCACAGCCCCACCAAAGCCCGTGCCCCCGCGTACACGTTTCGCGGGACCAAACCGCCTGCGGCCGAGAGCTGTGGGCCGGGTCCCTGCTACTTTGTGGCGCCCGCCATCACCAGGAACGGGAAGTGCGTGGCTCCGGGCGCCCACCTTTGCGGACGACCCACGACGGAGACCACCGTCACCCCCGGACCCAGTGAGTACCACTTCTGCAGCGCTTCCCCCACACGCGGCGTTTGCCCTGGCTCAGCTCGCGCCCTGCTGAAGCCGTAGGTCTTTTGTGAAAGAACACAAACTGCTCCGAGCAGCGATAAACACGCCCTCGGAGAAGGACAGCTGCGCAGCACCACGGGCTGAGGGCACAAGGACCCCGCGTATGAAAAGAACAAGGAGCCAGCGGCTGACAGGAGGGACAGCAAGGCAGGACACAGTGGCGGGGCATGGAAAAGCGTCCCCGCGTGCTGCCTGGGTTCCCAGCAATCCTGCAGCTCT
>NW_011264776.1:0-530 GCF_000146605.3 Meleagris gallopavo
ACAACTCAAAACTACAGAGGAAACAAAGGGAGCTCTACGTAGCCAGAATAAAAAGAATGCTATGTTCCTTCAGTATTGAAAATCAATGACACAAGCCACTCCCAGAACACCGCTATAAGGTAAACACAGCGGCACAGAAGAAAGCATCCGTGTTTTCCCAAACCACTGCTCCAAGGGAAAAAAAGGAAATAAAAGAGATTTATTTTATATGCTACCTGCTTGAAGGCATATACCGCTCTCACTTCAAAAGCATGAAAGAGAAAACTGAAATGCACAGAGTACTCTCTTCCAACAACACGCGCAGTTGGTCGGGGCAGCAAATGGCGCAGCTCCGTATCACAAAGAACTGCAGTCATGAGCACCGAGCTCCCCAGCGCCAGCCAAACCAGCCAGGCGTGCCGATGGACAGGCAGAATCCTTCAGTAGGACAGCCAGGAAAAGCGTCCAACGAAGCACCCGCTTCTCAGCCTTCTGGTTCCTCTTTGAAAACCCAGAGGTCTCTGCGTCAGCTCCGCCTCGAGCCTGTAAAG
>NW_011264778.1:0-378 GCF_000146605.3 Meleagris gallopavo
GAATAGAGATATAAAGCTTGCTAACCTCAGAAATATAAAGACACATCAAAAGTATAAAAGGTCACACCAAGTTTCAGGAGAATCTTAATCTTCATGTTAGCTAAAGGAAAGTTCAGCCTAGTTCTTTCATGGCAGTGACTTAGAAAGAAGCTTTTAAAACTAGTTCCCAAACTGTAAAAATGAGATTCAAATGCAGGTTGTCATCCTTAAAATCAGATTGGAACACAATTACTTCCTTAAAAGAAACAATTAAAAACTGAAAATAGTGCAGATGCAGACTAAGAAAAAAAAAAAAAAAGAGGAAAAACGTGAGTTGAAAAATCACATCTAGTAAAAGTTTTAATAAAAAAAGAATAATCAGAGGGAAATAGAATGAAA
>NW_011264779.1:0-526 GCF_000146605.3 Meleagris gallopavo
TTTGACACCTGAAAAGCTTCTTTACTTTCTGCACTTTTAGTACCACCAGTTTCTTAAGGACAAGCTGAGCCCTGAATTACAATCTGGGTAGCTAAAAACAAACAAAGCTCCTTTTTGTTGAAGGTGTATTTAAATGCTATGCAACGGATTTTTTCTTTTTTGGTCATTTTAAGTCTAGGCATTCAGAGCAGCATTTGCCTTCTTACTCACAGTAGTCACGTTGAGGCTGAAAAAAAAAATCAGGCTACTTATGCAGGCTGGCTGTGGTGGGTGCTCGATTCTAATAGTTGGGAATTGTTGGCTTCACTCTTCAGCACTTCTGCTGGCCCCTTGTGTGCATGAAGGGAGTATTTACCAGGAGCACCTCACACATGCGTTTGGAAGATGACCAACTAATTAATGCTTGCTAAATGCTTCGCAAGCCGCAAGGGAAAAGCAACTATGGAAAGGCAAAGTTTTATTATTGTTGTGCTGCACTTAATGTACATAAACTGTTTCAAGGCATCAGGCACTACATAAATGTTGC
>NW_011264780.1:0-517 GCF_000146605.3 Meleagris gallopavo
AAAGCAAGGAATAAGAACTGATGTTATACAGTGTAACCTCCTCACAAACACAGAAGTGAGATTAATATTTAAATAATCAGCGAAGTCTTTCAGATTTCTACTTTTTTCAACACAAGTTTTTAAGGCAGAAACGTGTTACAGGTCAGTCTGCAAATGTTATTTTGCCTTTAAGAAGGATTTTATAAAATGATGTTTAAAGTTGTGTTTAAGACAATACGTCATTCAAAAACAATGAAAGCTCACGTCTTGGTTAAAGACTTGTCTGCACTGATTATAGTATGGTTTAAAAGCATAATATATGGGCTAGTCTTTAATAGTTAGACTTGTAATTTAAGAAGTTAAGAAACATTTTAAACAATGTTTTCATTTTTTCCTTATCTATCCCTTTAAATGGGAAATGCTAAGACTGTATCTGCTGACTACAAGAGGTTTTGAATTTAAAGAAAAATATAAAAACAAGGGAAATAAATGTCCTTGAAATACAAGCTACTATGGAATGCAATTTAACGTAACTTTT
>NW_011264783.1:0-491 GCF_000146605.3 Meleagris gallopavo
TTCCCTTACCTTTAAGAGAAGCCTTTTGTCCTACAACTTTTAAAATTAATATAAAGGCTTTTAACAGAAACAGTATGCAACCTGTATTCCTTAGCTGGCCAAAAATAAGAAGAAAAAAACCTAACAGGAAAAATAATAATCCTTGCAAAAACAAGGTTTTCCTCACTGCTACTTGAACAGTCTTGCTTTGAGAACAGCAGAGGAGGAGTACAGGTGATGGTACTGCAAGGGGAGAAAATATTTTCTTGGAGAAATTCTCTCTAACAGAAGTGATAGAAAGGTTTATTAGAGTTCCAGGTATCTCCAGCAAATGAAAGCCTGAAAAGCCTTAATCTCAGCAGCCAGTTAAATAAGAGGAACAAACGCAAACTCAGTTTACACAGGGGCAGCTTCTGGGATTAAAAAGCTACACTATCCAAGTTGGCCGCACTTCTGCATGCTTCATAAGAAAACAACTCAAAACAAATAAACAGCAATTGTCATGTAGGCAG
>NW_011264784.1:0-447 GCF_000146605.3 Meleagris gallopavo
GACAGTATCTGTTGTAATGACATTTAAAATTATGGAACTAAAATAATCTAATTTTCAATATGCCAATATACATAAAGAAGCATAATGCCTACAGGATTTAAAAAATGAAAATTAATTGAAATGTATAGTATCCTGCAAAGTTTTTATGGTTTAGACAATGTAAAGAGTTCTTTTAAATTGATGAAATCTATTTAGTGAAGCTGAGAAACAACATTGAGAATGTTTTGGTCACTCACTTTTTTAAAAGAAGAAACTCTGGTTTTCAAATTCAGGTAGCTGAATAAATGACCTTTAGTAAAGCATCACATCTAGCAGTCCCCATATTTTAATATAGCTCAACCTTTATTATTTACCAATTTTTTCAATCTAGTTCTATATACTTTCTAAAGAATATTTTATGGCTTTTAGAGGCATTTTAAGATTAAAAATTACTCAATCATTGCTGTA
>NW_011264787.1:0-380 GCF_000146605.3 Meleagris gallopavo
TGTTGAAGTTTTCCCCACCGTGACTGAATAAAGGAGCATAACAGCAATGAGGCTACTGTCTTGATTAAAATAAAACAATTTATATTAAAAAGAAAACAACAACAACAACAACAACAACAACAAAACCCGTGTATTAAGCTAGAATGAAACTAGGTAGTTTGTCAGTATTTCTGGTTGCTGCTCCTTTGCAGCAATGAATCAATCGTAGTGGGGCAAGCAGGGGAGAGGGGGACTTGGATGAAGCCCATATGTGTGGGGTTTTCAAAAGGCAAGAATTAGTGCAAACAATTGCAGAGCTAAATGCTGGGAAGGTCGCCGAAATAACTTTCGTCTTGATTGCTGAAACTGCAGCGTGGATTTTGAAGCTGGTCTATCTTTTC
>NW_011264788.1:0-427 GCF_000146605.3 Meleagris gallopavo
TCAGGAACTTTATTCAGACCATTTAATTCCTGACTTGAGTACTGGAAGTCAATCAATCAATCAAACAAACAAACAAACAAAACATTTAAAAACCTGTATGGGGAAAAAAAAACAAAAACAAAAAACAAAAATCCTCCCATTTTTCAAGATCACGTGCATTCTAAATTAAGCTTATCTACTGGAGCTGTTCACAAAACTTTTGGGTTCTGTGCCTAGGTCAGGTGGAATGGATGAGTGCTGCAGCCCCTAAATGTTGTATCCCAAGAAGTGGGTCAGATTTGCTATTCAGAGGCTAGGCAGTGGGCTGTGGTGTAATATTTGCATACAGTATCAAATGAAAAGTCATACCGTAAAAACAAAACTTTTAGTCTGAAATAATCTCTTTGGTTTGACTTCTAGTGCTTTTTTTTCCTATAGTAATGATTTT
>NW_011264789.1:0-436 GCF_000146605.3 Meleagris gallopavo
GGATGAGATGTTCACTTCATGGAATGATCTGATCCATGACTGAATTCACACTGATTTAATGCAGGAAACTCTAGTCCTTGATGCTCCATTTGGAGCTGGAGAGTTTGGCACGTCAGCTCTAGGATTTTAAAACTGAATCCCATCATGAATTCTATTTAAAAAGCAATGTAGTATAGCAGTCAACAAGGTGCATCATTAGTTCCACAGATGATGCTCAGTGGGGATGCTCTTTTTCAGCTCTAAAATAGCAGGAATTAAAACACAACAGAATAAAAGTGTCTTCTTTTGAAGAAAGTCCAAACATTTCCTTTGCATCACTCATTCTTGTTGTCTCACATCTCTTTACTCCTCTAAAATGATGGCATTTTCTTTAAAGAAGTAAACATGTTTTGTCGTATTCTCATTTATTTTCAAAAATGTAATAGAATGAATGTTT
>NW_011264790.1:0-451 GCF_000146605.3 Meleagris gallopavo
TTGGAAAGAGTCCAGAGGAGGGCACTAAGATGGTCAGAGAGCTGGAGCAGCTCTGCTCTGAGGAAAGGTTGAGGCAACTGGGCTCATTTAGCTTGGAAAAGAGAAGGCTCTGGGGAGACCTCATTGTGGCCTTCCAGTACTTGAAGGGAGCAGATAAACAGGAGGGGGAACGGCTGTTTGTGAGGGTGGGTGGTGATAGGACAAGGGGAATGGTTTAAAGTGAGCCAGGGGAGGTTTGGGTTGGATGTGAGGAGGAAGTTTTCACCCAGAGGGTGGTGAGGCAGTGGAACAGGTTGCCCAAGGAGGCTGTGGATGCCCATCCCTGCAGGCATTCAAGGCCAGGCTGGATGTGGCTCTGGGCAGCCTGGGCTGCTGGTTGGCGACCTGCACACAGCAGGGGTTGGGACTGGGTGAGCGCTGTGGGCCTTTGCAACCCAGGCTGTTCTATGAT
>NW_011264791.1:0-498 GCF_000146605.3 Meleagris gallopavo
AGTACCTATGTAGAAGAATATATTTACAGCTTACTGCTGCTGATAGTAAAATTGTTTATTGCTGAAATGGATAACTTCCAATTAGAGCAAAATTTTTGTGTCAGTGAAAGAGAACTTAGGGGAACATGCTTCAGGAAAAGATTCCTAGTATGCAAAATAAGAGGAACTGCGGGTTAAACTGGCATTCATGAAGAAAAATATTCTATAATTGTTCTTCAAAGTAAAGAATCCTTGCTCCAAAGAAATGAGAGAAGAAAAGACCTTAATACATTTTGGTTCACTCACAATCAATCTCTACTTATTTTCTCTAGTACTCTGCATTTCTAATAAGCAAATAATGATTTTTCTCACCCTCCGACATTTCTACAGTAAATTGCACAATTCAATTCCCATTTTCTTCTGATTGGTCATTTCAAAACACTGATTTATTTTGTAATTTTCTTGAAACTCATAGTTTGTTAAGAGTTCCTTCTTTCTGAAGATATATGAAAATGCAAA
>NW_011264792.1:0-443 GCF_000146605.3 Meleagris gallopavo
TAACAAAACAGAATGAACCAGAACATAAAACAAACAGACAGAAGAAGACATTTTGTAAGCTAAACAATTTGTCCTTCCACTGGAAAAAAAAAACAAAAACCAAAAACTACTTTTCCCTTTTATGACAGGCTAAGTATCAATAATAAGAAAAACTCAACTTCTTTAAAGCACTAATGCTCCTGGAAGGAAAAATGCAACAAAGGAGCTGCAAACTGGGAAATCAAAGTCTAGCTATATTAAAACACACCTGTCCTTCTAAAAAAGCACTTGTATACAGTATTACATAAAAACAGGATCCAAATCCACCTCCTTTTCTTTGATAAGAGGATCAATACTAGCACAAAATGGCCTTTCCAGTTATGACACAGTGCCAAATCCTCGAGGATTGCCTTCTGAGGATCTCTTTGCAAGCCTCAACATGAGAGAAGTGGTGCTGCAAAAGG
>NW_011264793.1:0-529 GCF_000146605.3 Meleagris gallopavo
AAATACCAGAGCCAAAGTCAAAATGGGAAATGCAAGCTTCCTTAGGTACGGCAGGATGCTGTAGATTATGGATACCAAACTGTGGACTGATGGAGGATCGTGGAATAGGAAGCTGTGAAAAGCGAAGGAGAAATTTTGGACTGGAACCCAGAATGCCAAACAGCCTGTTTGCAGCCTGACAGCAGCTCCGATGTCTACCCCTGCTCTAGGACTGCCCAGTCTGGGAAAATCTTTTGAATTGTACGGGCATGAAAGATGTCACTTTGCAATGGGAGAGTTAGCAGAACACATTGGATCCCGGAAGAGACCAGCAGGCTGATTCTCTAGACAATTGGACCAAGTAAAGATAGGGTGGATGTCACGAGCGGTGGCAGCAGACCTGAGGCGCTGCCTGAATGCAGGAGAAAAGCCCGGGTCCTGGCCCACTCCACAGCCGACAGCAGCCGTGGGCTGCCCGCGTGTCCCAAACACAACGACATCCCCATGATGCCAGAAACACCCGCAGAACGGGCTGCAGCTGCCAGCCTGG
>NW_011264794.1:0-415 GCF_000146605.3 Meleagris gallopavo
AGCCCAGAACCGGACGCAATCCTCCAGGTGAGGCCTGACCAGGGCAGAGAGGAGGGAGAGGATCACCTGCCTTGACCTGCTGGCCACGCTCCTTTGAATGCCCTGTAGGATCCCATTGGCCTTCTTGGCCACCAGGGCACCCTGCTGGCTCATGGCCAACCTGTTGTCCACCTGGACCTCCAGGTTCTGCACCGCAGAGCTCCTCTCCAGCAGGTCGTGTCCCAACCTGTACTGATATACTTGCGGCTATTCCTTCCAAGGTGCAAGACTCGACACTTGCTTTGGAAAACCTCATCTGTTTCTGAATCTTGCATTCCGCCGTCATACTTAGAAAAGTAGTATTTCTCCCTGAGCTCGTTGCCGCTGTTTGTTGTTAGGCCCATCTCCCTACCTTTTCACTACCTCTCTTCCCCTT
>NW_011264796.1:0-405 GCF_000146605.3 Meleagris gallopavo
AAGTGGACTCTGTCAACTCTGTGAGACATGATAGCAACTTCATACTGTCCCCTGAGAAATACAGTCAACAAATTCCTGGAAGAGAGTGGCCCAGTTTTGAGTAGCCACTTCCCGGGATGGAACACATCTCTAGGGCTTTGAAAGCTCTCTAGAAGCTGATCTGACCTTCATCGAACAATTGTCTTCCCTGGAGTTATCTGTACTTCAGATAAGGGAGGCCAGAATCACATATAGTCACCACCCAGTTGACAGGCAGTAAATGGTATGCGGAGCAAGCACTAGGAAAATCAACTTTTGATCTCACTGAAGGTGGTCCTCAAGCCAGGTCATGCTTGAGAGAATTGGCAAGGAGACTGAGGAGAGGCTGGGCTGCAGCTGTCTGTGCAGGGGCAGTCTGCTGTTAAA
>NW_011264797.1:0-309 GCF_000146605.3 Meleagris gallopavo
TAGAAGAGCTGAAGTCACTGTTGCTGAAAATGTTATATGGCCAGAGACTGTAGGTCTGCCACTGGCTGTCACTATAACAAATGTATGTATCACACCAGTAATGCTATCCCTTCTTAGTCTGAGACAAAGCATAAGTTTGTTGTGGATTCAGTGCTACATAAATAGCAAAGATCTAACAAAGTTCAGGGGGAAAAAAACAAAAAACAAACTATTTTAAAAATTAGCATAGGGAGGCTGATAACAGATCTATAACTAAATAATCCTGTTGAAAATTTTTGTTTTCCTTCAAAGATGCTCCAAGACTGGAGA
>NW_011264798.1:0-329 GCF_000146605.3 Meleagris gallopavo
AGGCGACAAATGCTCATTTTGTCTGGGTAACGCTTCTATGGTTCTGTGGTTATGACTGGGAAAAAAGAAAAGAAAAGAAAAGAAAAGCACGCCACCCTGTAAACTTACCACTCTGCTGTTCTTGTCAGCAGGACATCTCAGATGAGCACTACATGTCCTGCACTTGATGGAAATTCATCCAAGCCTATATTCCACACAGCTTCATCTCAGTGCCAAAAAGAACACGTGCAGAGATGTTCAGAAGATTCTTTGTGCAGATAAAGGTGCAGGGTGCGTGTGTATTCTCTTCAATTCTCTTCAGTTAATAAATATTGATTTGTAATCCAAAG
>NW_011264799.1:0-536 GCF_000146605.3 Meleagris gallopavo
ATTAAAATGTTTGCATCTGTTAGCTGCCATATTCATGACAACATATTTTGATTTTGGAATGAAGAAATCTAGTAGAGTATTCATACTTAAGTTTGATATTTTCCTCAGTAAGGAAAAGTAATCAAGTAGTCCTAATTAGATATAATGAGAGGAAAATTCTTTACAACTGTTATCTCACTATCTTCCCCAGTATTTTTATAAGCAGACCAAGCTTCTTTTATTGCCAAGCTTTTCTTTCACCTGGAATATCTGATGAGTATTGATTCACTTTATAAATAGAGGTTTATGGTGCTGAAAGATTAAGCTTTGTCATTTAGTACAATCCAATTCTGTGATATATTTTTTAAAGCTTTTTTTTCTAGTAAGAAGAGATTTGCTCTGAAGTAGTTCAGACAAAATCTAAATCTTTCATCTCGCAAGAAAGGGATCATAATAAAAATAGTAAAAAAAAATTTTTTAGTACTGGTTTACATTAAAATATTTTTAGTACATATTTTCTTCTACGGCCTCCTATACTTCAGGTTCTTCTTGTGTAT
>NW_011264800.1:0-446 GCF_000146605.3 Meleagris gallopavo
GATGAATTTATGAAAACAAAGTTCATAATTATAAACAGTAAGCGTTCAAAACACGAGACGTATCCAAAACAAAATGTTGTCTTCTCTAAAAAACTAAAACCAAAACCAGTTATGTAAAATGAATAAATGGCCCTCTTATTGCTGACATCCAGGTTCATTTTATTAATCAACTAGTCAACCAACATAACAGCCCATCTAGAAGAAAGCACTTGATTATGAGTCAGCGTTGGTGCTTTCTTTGCTGGCTTTCTTCTGAATGCCAGCAGGGACATAACTGCTGTGAGTTCAGAGGGCAGGTAGGTTAAGCAAGAGCTTTTGTTCGGTACTAGCCCGTGCAACTATAATGTGGTTTTTTTCTCATTCATTACAACCCTGCATTTCCCAAGGGGAAAAGAAACATAACAGCAGAACTCTGTAGTAAGAGATCACAGCTCAGACAAATGATT
>NW_011264801.1:0-535 GCF_000146605.3 Meleagris gallopavo
TCAAGATACTATGAAAGAAATCTAAATTTACCAAAATCTGTATATTTTAATAAATGCATAAAGCTTTATTGTGTGCCTTTACATTACAACAGACAGACAAATGAACAGGAACTAATGGATTTTTAATGGAAGTCGGGGATAAATGTGTCTCAGCATCGACTTCCATAATAATGTAAATCTTTTAAATGAAAGAATAAATAAATTAAAAAAAAAGAATTTTCCATATAAATTTTGTTAAGCTGATCAGTCCAGTATTTTTCAATGTTAAATAGAAGTCAAAGATGAAAAAAATACTTGCCTTAAGTGCTTCAAAAATTTCCTTTGTAGAAGATGCAGTTCAATGAGCTGACTTTGGTATTTACTTGCATTGTTGTGAAAAATAAATGGTAAACCGTTTACACAATAAATAAATAAAAAAAAAAAGAAAGAAAGAAAAAATGAGAGCCAATGGCCACAGGTTGACTATAGCAGCACAAAGCTCACTGAGCTCCTTCGCCACGGATGTGGGGATGCTCCTGGTGGCACAGTGGTGGGG
>NW_011264804.1:0-492 GCF_000146605.3 Meleagris gallopavo
CCTGTTCTGTTGCTCAAAGTCTTCCTGCTACTGAAAAAGAAAAAAAAAGGAAAAAAAAAAGAGAAGGCCTTTTCCTGAAGAATATTTTCTGATAGTTCCTGCAAGCTAAAGCATAGTAAACACAAGGCTTGGAGTACACAGTGTGTATTGACTCCTAGAATATAATAACTACAAAAATCTCAAAAGTAGATTAAAAATAACACTCCCAGACACTTACCCAAATCAGTGTGCTTCAGAAAGCTTCTGAGTGCTAGCAATAAAATTCTGTGGGAGCTTAAAGGAACACTCAGGAACTCTATGTATTTTTAAAAGAATAATTTATCTTTCTACTGCTGAATCCAAAAGCCTAACTGACATGCATCCTTGCAGTGCAAGTCTGGAGCAAAATTTGCATTCCTTGTTTGAACTGAGGAGTCGAAACTCAGATTACTGGTGTCAATTAACATTGAAGGACCAGAGGAACAGTACTCACTTAAGAACGCTAAAGAGCCC
>NW_011264805.1:0-422 GCF_000146605.3 Meleagris gallopavo
GACTAATGATATCCCTTGGGAGGCCCCTTTTTAATTGGCAAGAATAGAAATTATATTGTTAAATGCCACGCAAACCCTTCTCATTCTCCTAACTCTCTTCCTCCCTCAAAATGAGGGGGAAATTCAGGTAACTGCCTACTTCTGCCTGCAGGTTTTTGTCACTGAAACATCCAAGTCGTGACATAGGGTGTCCAAGGGACATAGTAAGCAAATCTTACCCCTATTAGAAGAATTCCTCAAAGCAGTTATTATTCATCTGCGTTTCCCGTTCAAAACTGAAACTGGAGAACTGCTGTAGCAGCACGGATGCTGTAATGGCGGGGGAGTCTCCGGGCTTCTCCTCTTGCTTTCCAGCTGCTTTGCTTCCCCAAGTTAAGCAGACTGCTCACCTGTTGGAAAGAAGGCAGCGTTTGATTTTGGAA
>NW_011264806.1:0-481 GCF_000146605.3 Meleagris gallopavo
ATCTGTGGTCCAGTTTTAAAGAATTCAATATGCATTTGGAAAGCTGAATATTCTGTGATTCATCCATGATTGTTTCATAGCAGATTAATGCGCTGCTATAGCAAGAAGACATAAGTAATTAGGTGCTCGTTGATTTATTTGTTGCTGTTAATATTTGTTCACAATTCAGCCTTTTTTCTTCTAATGTCTGTGAATTGCTCATAACCGACTCTGCTTTTGTTACAGTGGTCATTATTTAATATATGTTTGACTGAGCCTGGAAGCAACATCTCCAGTTGCTGGGCTCGGTGCAATGTGATCATTCCTGCTCTCAGTGTGTGGTAATTGCCTGATTCACAGCATGCTCTTTTTGCTTCTGGTTTCGATGGTTAATGCTCCTGGGGTCAAAATTCTGTGATTGCTTTTTTTAATGCGTTTTTAAAAATGTGTTTATGGTCCTCACAAAAAAAATACAAACAGAAAGTGCAAGAAGAAAATAATA
>NW_011264807.1:0-338 GCF_000146605.3 Meleagris gallopavo
AAAAGGTTCATGAGGTTGAACTAAAAGGAATTTTTTTATGTTGCTCTAGTTCCAGATTATTATCCTTAATATCATTATATTAAAAAAAAAAAAAGGCATTTTGAAGTAGTATGATATATATTCTATGCCTTGGTACATGTGGTATGAGAGAATTTTGAGGCCATAAGGACTGCCCAGACAGTATCAGAACTGTAAGAGCAGAGAGCTATACGTGATACAGCAATATTCATGCTACCCACAAGAAGCAGTAGCTGGAACAAAATATTGCCAGAACTGTGATCAGATTGTGTCTCATAAGGATCTATTTCATTAGTTCTATAAGATAACTTTAAAAAAAT
>NW_011264808.1:0-506 GCF_000146605.3 Meleagris gallopavo
AGTTTTTCCAACATTTATGCTGAAGACCATGTTACACGATAGAACATGTAAAGCTTTCTGATCCAGCTGACTGAAGGCATTATACTCAAGGGAAAACATGTTCATATTGGAATAAAATTAAAATAAAAATAAAAATACAAGAGAAATAAAATAATAAAACAATTTAAACCAACATTAAAGTTATGGATATGGTGGACAAATCTACCATTTCAAGTTATGGCTGAGCTCCTCTGTTTTTATACGTTTCCTCCTGCCTTGTTTCCATGTGCCCTGTGGTTTCAGTGGAACAGTTTGCTCAGGAGCATTAGTAGTGCCAAGCAGGGGATTTTCAGAATCATCCAGCAGACTTCAGAGACTGACATCTTTGAATGAGCTACAGATGTCTGTCTGTCTTTTTGCGGTGAAATGTTTGGTTCCAGGAACGTTTTTCTTAGCTAAACTCTTGGTCTACTGACAAACATCTGCCATCTGACTTCTATCCTCCGACTCTGTGGTGTTTTGGAAGT
>NW_011264809.1:0-604 GCF_000146605.3 Meleagris gallopavo
TTGCTTCCGTCACCTTAGATAGAGACATTGATCAGATCCCCTCTGCGTCTTCTTTTCTCAAGGCTGAACAGGTCGCTCAGCCTTTCCTCATAAGAGAGGTGCTCCAGGACCTTTATCATCTTCACGGCCCTCGGCTGGACTCTTTCCAGGAGATCCCAACCTTTTTTTGTACCGGGGAGCCCAGAACCGGACGCAATCCTCCAGGTGAGGCCTGACCAGGGCAGAGAGGAGGGAGAGGATCACCTGCCTTGACCTGCTGGCCACGCTCCTTTGAATGCCCTGTAGGATCCCATTGGCCTTCTTGGCCACCAGGGCACCCTGCTGGCTCATGGCCAACCTGTTGTCCACCTGGACCTCCAGGTTCTGCACCGCAGAGCTCCTCTCCAGCAGGTCGTGTCCCAACCTGTACTGATATACTTGCGGCTATTCCTTCCAAGGTGCAAGACTCGACGCTTGCTTTTGGAAAACCTCATCTGTTTCTGAATCTTGCATTCCGCTGTCGTACTTAGAAAAGTAGTATTTTCTCCCTTGAGCTCGTTGCCGCTGTTTTGTTGTTAGGCCCATCTCCCTACCTTTTCACTACCTCTCTTCCCCTTCCTGTTCA
>NW_011264810.1:0-463 GCF_000146605.3 Meleagris gallopavo
ACAGCCACTCTGCTCTGCTTCCCACTTGCCCCAGAATTGCCCTCCCGCAATTGGCCTTGTGATGTGTTAGAAAGCAAAGGGAGGGGGGAAAGCATTAAAGGGGGAAAAAATAACCAATAAAATGCGCAGAAAAAAGCTGGCTTTGGAGATGGCAGTGCTGACCCTGCTCTGGAGCTGAGCCCTGGGTGTGAAATGCTGCTGCAAGCCACTCACAGTATTTTCTCTCCCCATGCAGTGTCCCTGGGCTGCCTGGGTTGTGCCTGGGTGCCTGGGGTGGCACGTGGGAAGTTTGGTGAGACAAGAAGGGAGAGGGGTGGGAAATGTTAACCAGTTTTCCTGGTTAAGCACTTTCCTCCTTGGCTTTTTTCCTAGCCTGTTAGTACTTGAGGATTCAGGAAATACTGAGTTGATTTGAAAGATGACAAATGATGAAGGGAAATTGGGGATAAAGACTGTTATTTAG
>NW_011264811.1:0-490 GCF_000146605.3 Meleagris gallopavo
GCCCGTCATTTGGATCCTAAGCGGGGTAGCCCACGTCGTCTGCAACATTCTCAGGGCACTGGGTCTACCATCTCGGGGTCTTTCATTCAGGTCTCGCAAGGTTTCCTACAGTCTCTTTGTCACCCCTGCAGAGACTGGGAGTCTGTCTTCAGGGCAGCCTTAAGAATACCATGATTACGTTATATAACGTTCGATGAGGCCTGCCCCCGTTGCATTATATGGCAGGTGGAATCGCCAGTCGATGTTATTTCTCTGCCCAGCGTTGTATCAGTGCACCAGTAAAATGAGTTCGTTGGTGGCTCTCGATGACTTGAGGTGTCCCGTAGGCAGACATCAGTTCTGTGAGTGCCTTGATGGTATATGCCTGGTTTGCTTTCGGTACTGGATAAGCCTGCAGTAGCCCACTTGCAGCGTCAACACAGGTCAGGGCATATCTGGCCCCCTCAGACCGAGGAAGGGGCCCGATGTAATCGACCTGCCATCGCTGGAG
>NW_011264813.1:0-555 GCF_000146605.3 Meleagris gallopavo
CTTTTATTTGCTTATGAAGTCCGTCATACTATCATCTCCTTATGACTCAATTTCCCATCTTAAGTAATGACATTTGATCAGATTCATAGAGAGCTCTTGAAATCACCAGGGGTGAAACTCATTACTAAAGAGAAGGAACTAACTATAATTTCTTTTATTGAAATTATAAAAATAATTTAGTATGAAAACTGATTTTTTACATAAGACAAAAGAAAGTCGAACGTCACAGTTTTTTCTCACTAGCATTTAACAGGCTTTTCTAGGGACCTGGGGCAGTGGGTTAAAAAACAAAAAAGAAATGTCAGTTTTTACATATAAAATTCCCCAAGTCAAAACTCAGATGTTTTATACTCATCTCCCCAGGTGAGAATAGATTTTTCTCCACCAAAGTGTCAAAAAGCACAGAAAAAGAGCTAATTTTTACAGGTTTGCATTATGTGTGAAATAAAATGTTCCATATCGCCCTGTTTAACAGTACTGAGACAATGCCCATCTGTTCTAGCAATGGGGATCTCTCTGATGGAATGTCTTCTCTCTATTCAACATACATAAACA
>NW_011264814.1:0-327 GCF_000146605.3 Meleagris gallopavo
AACCACAAACATTAAAGAAAAATAAAAGTTACATACACAACCCCATCACCTCCCTCAAAAAAAAAAGGAAAAAGAGTGCAGTAGTAAAATAATTGAACATTATGATGCTCCTCACTTCTCCCTGCATTCAGATTTTACAATTCCACAGTCTTGTGTTCGCATATGCACTGAGAGGTGCTCCTGCCCCACCTTACTTTTGAGTACCTAGCAGGCACTTTCTTTTTGAAACTCCATGAACAATTAAGGCTTGAAGATGCAGGAAAAAAACAACAAACAAACTACAGGAACAAATGTCTTACCAAGCATTTTCCTGACAAATGCACGCAT
>NW_011264815.1:0-495 GCF_000146605.3 Meleagris gallopavo
CATAATTCCAGAGACGATATAAAAAAACCTTTTTCTTCAGGTCACAGGTCCACTCCTTAGAATAGTTCAACTTAACGTGCACTTCTAAGAAACAGCAAGAAATTGGAAGGATGTATCTGAATGAGGGTTAAAACAGAGAGATGGCAGTATTTGGATTGGGTTGGGTTTTTTGCTTCTCTGTTTCTTTCCTACTCCCCAACTTTAGGACATGCCTTTTCCTTTCCAGTGCAGCCGTATCTGGAAGTTCTGATCAGGGCTTCTGAGGGTTGAAGTCTTGAGGAGCAGCTGAGAGAGACTTAACGAGTTGATGTGACTTAGAGATCCTAAGGGTCTTCTCAGTCTACTAAGAATTTCACCCTACCTTTGTCTGTCTTCTCGCTGACACTGGTATCGCATTAAAGTTTGATGATTGAGATAGGAACCTGCCTTATTTACATAGAAACACATGTTGATGTATTGTGCGAGAAACCTGCAAGGTTCTGTTGGGGAAGTGTT
>NW_011264816.1:0-440 GCF_000146605.3 Meleagris gallopavo
GTTTGTAGCATAGAAATCTTGCTTTTTAGTAAGTTAACTTTAACCAATATTTTTGAGGGAGATAGATACACATATTTAACTTCCCATTCTATACATTACTTAAGCATTTTAAAAGCTCTCATTTAATGAGAAAAAAACTTTAACTAATGGAGTATCTTGCCTAATTATGTCAGTGGACACTTAGAGGACATTACAGCAACTTGTGACAAAGTTTTTAGTCCAAAAACAAAATAACAACCTGCCTGCAAGTTGATCTGGAAACACTAGTGTTTGTTTACAAAATATTTAATTGATGTTAGTTTTAGAACTAACTGGAATTGATTTGATTTTACTGGAATTGAAAGTCTTCTCACTAAACTCGCACATGTTTGGCCTTACCTTTTGATGACAGTTTTGCAGAGGCTGTTCAGTATTCATGGAATTAAGATTTGTTCATACAT
>NW_011264818.1:0-338 GCF_000146605.3 Meleagris gallopavo
TGCAAACAGAAAGCAGATCATCTACCCATTCTTCACACAACGTAAGTAATGCATGCTTTTTATAACATTAAGTGAAAAATTAGGCTCTTTCTGTTGAGCATTTCACACTCGTGAACACGCTACCAAAATATTTTTGAAAACTTGTCCAAAGTTGCAAATACTCAGTTTAAAATGCAGAATATTTCACGTGTCTGTTTGGCAAATGAAGACTGAATGCTTTGTGACTGAATGAAACCAAGTGGTTGATTACATAAATGCTGTTTGTTTGCCCTACTTTAAAAAAAAAAAAGAAAGATGAGGCACTAAAACAAATGTTTACCTTTTGATTACAAATTTTA
>NW_011264820.1:0-329 GCF_000146605.3 Meleagris gallopavo
TTCTTGAAGATATTATCAAGTGTTCAATTTTGAAGCATCATTCAGTTACAATTTTACCAGAGCTTTTGAAATTAAAAAAAAGACTACTCTTACCAAGATGCTTTAAACAGAAGAAAATAGTGGGAAGAAATGTCAAAGGCCAGAACCACAGCTCACTTTAATTCATTTTAATGTGCACTCAGAAGAATGCAAGCAATATTTTTTCTCTTCCATTATGTCTGCGTAGCGCAGCTCAAGCCATCACCTCTGTC
Source organism: Meleagris gallopavo (assembly GCF_000146605.3). NCBI lineage: Eukaryota > Metazoa > Chordata > Aves > Galliformes > Phasianidae > Meleagris > Meleagris gallopavo. The sequence continues at coordinate 252 of NW_011264820.1, forward strand.
TTTTGACAGTAGTGAACTATAAGAAACAGGTATCTTAAACATTAAAACCTGGCCAGCTGTAATACATTTGCTAAAGTA
>NW_011264822.1:0-508 GCF_000146605.3 Meleagris gallopavo
TGATAGAAAACAGTGGCTGAAATTTGTAGTAGTTTCATATTTAGCTCTAGGAACCACCTTAAAATTTTGGTAGAATGCAAAAGGATCATGCACACAATGTAATTTTGTTTTGTGGTAGCCATATTAAACAACTGAAGGGCAAAAGAAGGCCAGAAATAGTGGTAGTATCTTTATTCCTAATCTGTTACCACATATATTTCTTGACAAGTTAATTTTCCAATTATAAGCGAAGATGTGCCACGCTAGTTTATGATCTCAACAGAAATGATATGCTCCACAGTAAATACTTGAGGAAGAATTAAAATAATGCCTTCTAGATCAATAATAGAAAAGCATGAATGTGTTTTCATGACATTTAATGCAGGGGTAACTGGGTGAAATGCCCATGAATACAAGTAGGCAGACTAGATGGCTACGTGATTCCTTTGTCTCAAAATACAGACACTGGCAACTGTGGAAGAAGTGCAGAAGCAGCTAAGTTCCACTGAAAGTGCAGTTATGCAGCCAA
>NW_011264823.1:0-361 GCF_000146605.3 Meleagris gallopavo
CTTCCAGCTGAGTGTGGGGTCCTGCTTCTACCTGCCCACAGCCTCTTCCTCCCTGCATCCTTGGCTTGGGCAACTGCAGGGCTACTGTTAAAAAATATAATTAAAATAAATATATATATGTTTACATTAAACACACTTTTGTATCTGTCATTCCTTGTGTCTTCAATGTCAGTTGCACCTCTGTCCCAAAAAAGCACGGGTTCAGTGAAGGACAATGGTGGTAATCAAAGGCATGGAGCAGCTTCTGAATAAGAGGAGCTGAATAAACTTCAGCCTGGAGGAGAGATGGTTGGAGTGGGGGAAGTGAGAAGAGGAATGTTACGGAAAGTTTGAGCAGAACCAGGCCCTCCCTACTCAGGGG
>NW_011264824.1:0-559 GCF_000146605.3 Meleagris gallopavo
TGTACAAATTGGAACACCTCATAAACTTGCTGTGCAGTTCCAGTGCAAATTTAAACAGCAGCAGCCTCATGATAGAAGTGATGCTTATTACAAAAATAGTTACAACAGGATAGAAATGACAGAAGATTCAGGTAACACACCTGTATTTCAGTCTCATTAAAACATTCTCTGCAACACTTTAAGCCTTATCATCTGTTTCGTGTAACTATACAAAGGAGAAAAAACAACCAAGGACTTGGTGGGCTTTTGTTTTTACTTGCTCAGTTGGTTGCTTTTAGCTACTTAGAAAATACTAAAGCAGGATAAACTTAATAGGATGAAAAAAGAAAAATTCTAAACTATCTGCCTTCTTTTTGTCTTTAGTAGCAATTCTGCAATTTAAAAAGTATGTTTGAAATCAGGGAAGAAAAACAAAACAAAACAAACAAAAAAAACACCAATGTACCTAAACCTCTAGTAGCACCTCATCTTCATAATTAGAAAGAAATGAAATGCTAGTTCCTTTTTACACACCAATTAAAGAAAGCAATGATGATTTCAGAAGAAGAGCTAGTATTCA
>NW_011264827.1:0-339 GCF_000146605.3 Meleagris gallopavo
CACCACTGTACATGGATTTTTCTGTTTGTCATTTGTGAAACTTTAATTCTCTATTTTTCACAGAAAGATGAAGGACGTTCTTTTTCCAGCAGGAATTCCTACTACTACCACCAGGAAAGCAGTAGGCAGCAGCTACAATAAAGCAGCTGCTCTACCTGTTTCTCTCCTTGTCCCTAGTACAACATCTCAGACCCTAACTGGATGAGAGGGGTGCCCTCATCATAATTTCATAGTTCATGGAAAGCTGTGGCAAAAAGCTATGACTACCCTTCGCCCTTCCCACAAGGTATGCACACCTCACTTCCACACACACACACACACACACACACACTACTTTTC
>NW_011264828.1:0-352 GCF_000146605.3 Meleagris gallopavo
GCTTAAAGCATATTCTTGCCAAAGTAGGTGGGAATTTTAAGATAGCAGAAACAGTATTCATAACTTTAGTGATACCCAAAGGAATTCTGCCTATAAGATCAGCGCTGCCTTGCATCTCAACTGCTGACCAGCCAACCACTGCTAAGACACAGATAAAGCACCAGGGGGTGATCCGCAAGAACAAAGTGCAAAGACAACACCGACATTTTACCCAGGATGAAATTATCTTTTGTTTTCAGAGTGCACCAATTAAGCCTTTCAAGGTGCTTCCCCTCAGGCTCGGTTCCCCATTTGTGCCCCCCTCCTTCAGGCTGCTGATCCCCAGCCCGTGCAGCACAGAGGATGGCAAAGA
>NW_011264830.1:0-536 GCF_000146605.3 Meleagris gallopavo
TATTTCTATCCATACGACTGAGAAAAAAAAAGGTCAGCTAACAAAAACAGACTAACGTAGGCTATGTTAGCCTAATCCACAACACCAACCATAATCACTTGATCCTCTGGTTTTATTGTATATTTTCCGAGTTCATTGAAGTAACTTAGAAAGTTATTCCAAGTATAAAGAACTGCACTGGGCATATGGCCTAGTGAAACTTATAACAAAACACAAATAGTAACTTTCATATACCTTACTAGCATCATTTGCTACTTAGAAAGTTACTGGTGTCCTGTATCCTCAGGGGACCGTGTAGAAGTCTTCTGTACAACAAAAGAGGACTACATGGAAACTCAACGCACATTGAGATTTCCAGTGACGTATGGATTATCGCAAATGAAAAGGCAAATAATTAGTTAAGAGCATATTTCCCAATAGACTTAGATTCATATGTGACAAATACTGAACTATATAAGGCGTTCTAAAATTTAATTCATGAAGAAGATAAAACAAGACTGCAAGTTTCACAAAACAATCTGTGATTGCCTCAGCAT
>NW_011264832.1:0-382 GCF_000146605.3 Meleagris gallopavo
GTGCACCCTCACTGAAAAAGTTTCTCGCTTTGTAAAATGTGTTTTCCATCACCCCAATACCCCCCCCAAAAAAAAAATTGGTGTTGCAAAGACTGCAGTTCTGGCCCCCACCTCAGCTACGTGCCAGCTGACGGCAGTGGACAAAAGCACTCCTTTAGCACGCCTGTAGTCCCAGTGTGTCAAGGGTAGGGTTTGTGCCAGCTGAAAGCAGCTGCCCACCCAAGGAGCTCTCAGCAGGAGGGCTGTAGCCGGGTTGCAGCCTGCCTGCCACCTCGCAGAGAGAAACATGCTCCGTGTGAAGGCAGCACTACCAGCTGCTGGCTGTGCTGAACGGCGCCATTTAGTCGAGGTTGAATGGCAACTTCGTACTTGTTAGGTTTTG
>NW_011264833.1:0-442 GCF_000146605.3 Meleagris gallopavo
TCTCTCACCTGCTTATGGTTGAGATCTAAAGAATGGAAGACTGGTCCAGACTTGTGTCTGCTATCCACAGATATTATATTCTTCTTATCAGCCATTGGTCTGTTTAACTGCCACCTTTTGAGAAGACTGTAAAACACAAAATCAGACATCAGTACAGTGAGACACCTGATGGTGAGATGTCCACATTTTGATCAAGACTATGTGGGACACCTCTAGTGAAATAGCACTACTGTCACTTATTACTATTATTATTAATTCCAATGTCTTTTTAACTAAAATAAAAAAATTACAAGACAGTTCTTCAAAGCAGCACTGTTCTCTAGTTCTAATATTTCTAATATTTTCATTGAAGCGGGGTTTTATTGTTTGCTTGTTTTTGTTTTTCTTTTTTTCCTTATTTACTTGGTCTAGTAGTGAGTATCGAAAAACACTTACCCAGTTG
>NW_011264834.1:0-501 GCF_000146605.3 Meleagris gallopavo
CATATTCCCTCACCACATCCTTCTCTCTAAATTGGAGAGGTGTGGATTTGAAGGATGGACCGTTTGGTGGATGAGGAATTGGCCGTCTGTGCGCAGCCAAAGGGTTGTGATCAATGGTTCTGTGCCAGGGTGGAGGCCGTTCACAAGCGGTGTCCCTCAGGGGTCGGTCTTGGGACCGGTGCTCTTCGACATCTTCATCGGTGACATAGAGCATGGCATTGAGTGCACCCTCGGCAAATTTGCGGATGACACCAAGCAGAGCGGTGCAGTCAATGCTTTGGGAGGAAGGGAAGCCATCCAGAGGGACCTGGACAGGCTGGAGAAGTGGGCCCACGAAAACCTAATGAGGTTGAATAAGGCCAAGTGCCGGGTGCTGCACTTGGGTTGGGGCAACCGCAGGTATTATCCAAAGTGGGGAAGATCTCCTGGAGGGCAGTCCTGCAGAGAAGGACGTGAGGGTCCTGGTAGACGAGAAGCCTGGACATGAGCCAGCAGTGTGCG
>NW_011264835.1:0-392 GCF_000146605.3 Meleagris gallopavo
TCTTGCAGACCCAGAGCTTCCCAAGTTGTTTCCGATTCGGTAGCATTTGTGTGCTGCAGGGTGAGCAAAAGCTTCTGCTGTTTGATTCTTCTGCCAATGAGCTGCAGATCAAGCAGTACTGCCTGACGTTGGTCAGGGTGAGCTCGTCCTGCCGCAGCGTGATGATGACAGGTCTGCAGATGCTCTGCACGGCCAGCTCGTAGGTTGGGAACCAGGAATGGACACGGCGGGAGGAGAGAGGTGTTAGGGAGCAGCCAAGGCATCAAAAGTGACGATCAAAAAGCCCGGAAAGGCATCACAAAGCCACAGCCAGGAAGCTTGGGATTATCATGAGCAGCATCCAGGATGCTAGAGATTATTTGCTCCCAGTACCAAATGGTAGCTGCAGACGT
>NW_011264836.1:0-564 GCF_000146605.3 Meleagris gallopavo
TACCCTTCCAGCTTCACCTTTTTTTTAATTATTCTTGTTGCTGGAAAAGTTTGGGTTTTTTTATTTTTGCTGCCACAGATCCTAGAGATGTAATGTGTAGTAAAAGGTGGAAATTCAAAACACTTAAGTATCTGAAACTAAAAGTCCTGGACCAGGGATAATCTTTCAAGAACTGAGCAGAGATAAGGAAGTTATTAGCAAAATCCTTTAGTTTCCACTGCTTCAAAGTTTACTCCAGATTTCTTTCTTAAAAAATCCCCCTCTATAATAAGGAACATTAGTGAGTTTTTTTAACTGAAATTTAGAGATTTCAAAGAGAAATATAAATGATCTTTACAATGGTCTAAAACACATCCAATCCATAGAAAGTGTAATTTCATCATATCCAATTTAACTATTGCTCCCTCTCTCAGCAGTACCTTTGTTGCCTGGGTGCTTGCCCACCTGAACTGCGCTCAGGTAGTCATCGATCTTGCTTGAACTTGGGAGGTGATGTACAAGGAAGGAAAATGTATTGATAGATAAATACTACAAAAAAAATGATGAGCAGATTGAATGTGCGAG
>NW_011264837.1:0-388 GCF_000146605.3 Meleagris gallopavo
CCTCGTGTGCATGCGTGTGTCTGAATCTGCAACCATTGCTGCTATAGGGAACGTATGTCAGTTCAATAGAGGTTGGAAGCCTTTCTATTGAGAAACCACTTAGCCCTTTGTCCCTTCTATCTTGTCCCTGCCATGCAGAAGGTTTTTATGACTGCTTGCTTTTATCACTTTTTTTTAATCTATGGATGATGACTGAGTCTGTTTAGATGATCTCACTGTGTCAACTTGATGGTTTTAAAATGCATTCAGTTCCAAGTACAGTGCTTTTTCTCAGTGAGGACCAGTTGTGTACTAAGGCTGGGACTTCTGTCCAGCCACACTTGATTTCATAGTGACTATGGAATTGTCTTTGTCATGGAAATTACTTTTTTTTTTTAATATTCTCCAG
>NW_011264838.1:0-452 GCF_000146605.3 Meleagris gallopavo
CCCCTCCTCCTTGTATCTCTTGCAAAAATGGGTACAAAAACAGCATAGGAAGCAGGACGATTCCTCTAGCATTGCTTGGTTGACAAGAACTCATCAAACCTGCATTTGCATCCCTAGTCATGTCTCTGCATCCCTGGTCCTGTCTCTGCATCCTTGGCCCTGCTTTCCTCCAGCAATTTGGAGGCTGGAGACCCATTGCACTATAGCAGCTCTGGAGAAACTGCTGTTGCTGCACTGTGATGAGTCCCCAGGTGTTTTGGTGCTGTCGCACGAAATCAAGCTCCAGTTCACACTGACATTTGCATGTGCTGCGTGGCCCATGTAAAAAAGCATATATATCAGATTTTCCCAGGGATAAGAAAAAAAAAAAAAGACAAAGCAGTTGAGTGGAGCAGATGTAGTCCTGAAGTACTTGAGGCTGAATCTGTGCCCATGTTCAGCATGAAGTGGTG
>NW_011264839.1:0-393 GCF_000146605.3 Meleagris gallopavo
TCTGTATATACATCACAGTATTATTCTGATCAAATTTGACCCTCTGTCTGTATGACAGGTAGATTGTTGCTGTTAGGCTGGGCAGAATTTGCATTTCTTTGTTTCTTAGTTTTATTCAAGAAAAAGATTATTCTTTACTTAAAAAACGTCTTGTATTTATTGTAACAGGAATGCTGGACTAACTTGAAAATAATTGGCTCTCTTACAGTGAAAATGTTCTGTTTGGAATGGGAAATCCTCTGCTTGATATATGTGCAGTTGTGGACAAGGACTTCCTTGACAAGTAAGTCTTGATTTTCTTTTTTTTTTTTTCCTTCTTAATGTTCTAGTTTTTGTTTCCTAGAATGTATGTCTGTACACTAGCAGAGAACTAAATGCTGGTGTAATGCGAGC
>NW_011264840.1:0-517 GCF_000146605.3 Meleagris gallopavo
CTTATCAAATCTCTATCACAAAAACAAACAAACAAACAAACAAAAACCTGAAACACATGCACACAAACAAAAATAAAAAGAAAGGAAAAAAACACCATGATCAACAACAGAAACAAGAACAACAGAAAAAAAACAACCTTAATTTATGCAAGATTATCAAGATTTTAATTGTCATTTCAACACGCTGTGCTGCTCTGGTCCTGTGTTGATTTTTAATGCTCTTGAGTCAGGATTTTCTTCTGTTTTCTTCTATGCCTTCTACACCCATAAGGCACTTTTATGAACCTTTAAATGCAGTGCAGAGCTAGTTTCTTCTGTCAAGAGTTTTATCACATTCGTCAAGGATGGCTGACTCTCACTTCATATTTCCTTTGGTTGTTGTATATTTCAAACTGTGTAAATCTCATTTGTGTTAACACTTAGTTAGATAAATATAAATAAATAATTCTGTGTTAACAAGGTCAGAATTTTCCCTAGTTCTTTTCCTGGTAATGTCCTACCCAGGTTGTTTTTGGAC
>NW_011264841.1:0-541 GCF_000146605.3 Meleagris gallopavo
AATAAAATTAAAGACTGGACGTTAAAATGTGCAGAAAGACCTGAAGGGATTGTTGTTCATTTAAGAATGCCTCCCTCTGTATTTTTAAACATTTAGAAGTTGCAGTCCAAATAATTGCTTGTCAAGACATTATTTGGGAGAATAACTGTAGCTACTAAGCAAGCTGTGTAATTAGGTTATTAAAAATGTAACAATTTCAAAGGCTTTTAGAGAGCAGATCTCTACCTAACACAAAATCATCACAGCTTTATCTTCTTCCCCTCTCTGGGTTTCCATCTCAAGTCAAGAGGCCTCACAAAGCCACTTCTGATGGTACACGTGGCTTTGCTGGACAAGGAACCATCACGCTGCGTTGCTGGGAAGGTACATGTAACACTTCTACATTGACTCAGAAAAAGCACATTCAGTAATGCAAAAAGGAAAAAAAAAATACCAATCAAAGCCAAAAGCCAACTGACAAAAACTACAAGCTCTCCAAGCCCAGCCTCACACAGCCCAGGACAAGGGCTGTCCCATCTTTCTGACTAACCCTGAGCACCAA
>NW_011264842.1:0-518 GCF_000146605.3 Meleagris gallopavo
TGTATGCTGTTATTACTATTATTCCTACAACAACAACAACAACAAAGTATTTTTCTCAGCACATTTCAGAAGTACCTTCTAGTTTTCCTATATTTGGCATAATAAAGCTATCTGCTTGCAAGGAACCTCAAGACTTCCAGCCAAGTTTTGAGATATATAATCAGTTGCAAATGTTTTGGGGTGGTTGACTGATGAATGCAGTAACTTTACCATTTATCCCATTTTTTACCATTAGCGAATCTTAGATATTTTAAGAACAGAAGCACTTTCCCTATTTTAGGTTAAACAAAAACAAAAACAAAAACAAAACTTAAAACTAATTGAAAATGATCATAACAGCTGTTTAACACATTGCTCGGTCTGCTTCTAGCAACAATAAATTCAGTGGTGGTATTACAGTGATGAACTTTTATAAGAACTGATGTAATAGGATAATTTCTGCCATAATAAACTGAGTGTCAAAATACAGTTACCTGGCATTATTTATACTTTATAAAAAACACTTTATTTCCTGTATT
>NW_011264846.1:0-566 GCF_000146605.3 Meleagris gallopavo
GTTTTTTTGTCATTTGTGATGGTTCTGTCTGTTTGCTTAAGTGAGGCTTGCTTACCTTTTCCGATGCTGTCTTAGAAGTTACTTAGACTAGGAAGAGTTCTCACAATGTTGCTATCATGTTCCTAGTCTCAGGTCATCTTTATGTGGGAATTTCCCACGCAGTTATGAAGTTTCAGAAATAAAAATCTGATTGTTGTACTGAATGGGCATTTTAGAAGTGCGGGAAATTAGAAAATTAGTGTTTCTTTATTGGAATGATGGTTATGATGGATGACTGTAGGAAGCCAAAAAACATGAGATCAGTGCTTTCATGAAAATGGAAAAGTCAAGTTTTGATATTTGTAGCGTGATTGCGTTGGGCTCCTTGAAAGGGGTTCATGATGACATGAAGAGCCATCATAAGTCAGAGTGAAGTGCAAAGCTGCAAAGGAGTGGGCAATAAAAAAGAAAATGTCACTTTCAAACGAAAACTGGCAAAATCATGTAAAACAAAAACAAAAAAATTACCTTTTAAATTTAATAAAGAAGTTATTTCCTAAAACAATTTGCTGAGTTAACAGAGGAAA
>NW_011264847.1:0-576 GCF_000146605.3 Meleagris gallopavo
CAGTATATTAACCGACCAGATTTTGGCAATGTATTTAATAATCAAGCTCAAATAAGTGCTCTTAGGAAATAATTTTATTTACAGTTCAGCTGGGGAAGAATATTAAAGCTTGAGCATTTGGAGAAAATTCTTCTCATACAGTGATGTATTTTGAAGGCATTTGGGCTGCAGAGGACTGGTGCTAGTGAGTCACAGCACAGCATCTGACCTTTCAGAAAATTCATCATCTCTCTGGGACACAGAACGGGATGCAGAGCCCAGCTTTACCCAGCCAGGGTGGGCAGCACTGCCAGCAACTGAGTTGGGGTTCCTTCCTTTCCCTTCCAGAGCTCCAGCTTAACAAGCTCCAGGTTCAGGGCTTCCTGATGAGTAGCAAAAGCGCTCCCAAGCCAGACTCCCTCCTCCATGTAGCTGCCTAATGCTTTACCATTCTGCTGCAGGATGAGAGTTTGGGAACACCACATGCAATTATTTTAGCACACACATGACTGTATAACTAACTTTTTTTTTTTTTTTTTCCCCTAATTGGTCCAGCCCACGTTTCTGCTTAAATAATTGAAGGTGTTCAATATTGAA
>NW_011264849.1:0-860 GCF_000146605.3 Meleagris gallopavo
ATGACAATCCGTCACGATTTCCATGCAAGTGTACTGTATAGGAGGGTTTTGGAAGGAAAATGATTCCAGGAACCTAAACTTGGTTGAAGTTAGGTGTTGGTCCCAATGCCCCAGCTGCCCTCCCCCGACCCCAAGAAGGACTCTGGAGTTTCTATAGCCCCAGTTCAGGACTGTATATGGACAAAGTAGGCAGTGGGCTGAATTGTGAGCGGTGTGGATGGTTATAACCCAAGAAGAGGCAGGTAATAGTGCACTGAACATACGCACAGACAACTGGGCAGTCTTCCAAGGGCTTCACACTTTGGATCGTGCAGTGGACCACACAGGATTGGACTATCTATGCCCAAGCAATCTGGGGTCGAGACATGGGGACTGATCTATGGAATGTGGTCTCTTTGCTTCTTTGTGAGCAGAACAGAAGCAATACCCATTTCTTTCTCAGGCTGCGGCTTGGTACGCTCTTCTCTACTGGAACGGAAGGAAGGGAAAGTGAGAACAGGAATTTGGTAAGAGAAGAAGAGGGCTGACAAAACTTCACTAAGAGGTACCTTATATTCATTGAGTGTACTTTGTAATTAGAGCATTGTGCCAGACGAACTTTGTAAGTGAATGCTTTCAAGTGAGTACCTTGGTGAGCAATACTGTAAAAGGTGTAAAAATTTTGAAAATAAGAGCCTTCAAGCAGGCTCCCAGTCCCAAACTCCTGCTATGAATGCATTCACCACCCAGAGGGACCTTGATAAACTCAAAAAAAGTGGACCCTCTCTTGTGAACGTCATGAGGTTCAAGAAAGCAAAGTGCAAGGTTTTGCGCTTGGGTAGAGGTAATCCCACATAGGTATACAAACTGGAAGAGGAATT
>NW_011264866.1:0-1360 GCF_000146605.3 Meleagris gallopavo
CACTCCCAGGCGGGCGGGCAGCAGGCTGCCGGTGCCGGCATCATAATGGGCCACGGCCAGCACCGACCACGCTGTCACCGCGTTGCCGTGGCGACGTTTGTGACACGGCCACCCGGGAGGGGTATGAAGGCGCTCACGGCGGTGGGTCCCGCATCCTGAAGGAGCATCTGGCAGAGAGCAGACGCGTCTGAAGGATGAGCTCCGGCATGGCTGGCGCCAACAAGGAGCGACCCGCCGGCACGAGGCGGAACAGGAGGAGCCAGGACGGCCCCGCAGCGGGGCGTGCCTCTGGACCGACAGACACCCACAGCAAAGGTACACGGGTCCACAGCCAGCACAGGAGCGGTGCTGCAGCCCATCCTGGCGCTGAGCGGGCGAGACCCAGCACGGGTCTGTTTTTACACGAAAATACCCCTTTTTCTAAAACAAATACCTGTTTTTACACGAAAATAACCCTTTTTTCTAAAACAAATACCTGTTTTTACACGAAAATACCCCTTTTTCTAACACAAATACCTGTTGTTACACAAAAATAACCCTTTTTCTCCCACCAATACCTGCTTTTATCTACACAAAAATACCCCTTTTTCTCCCACAAATATCTGTTTTTTCTACAAAAATACCCTTTTTCTAACACAATTACCTGTTTTTACACGAAAATACCCCTTTTTCTCCCACAAATACCTGTTTTTACACGAAAGTAACACTTTATCGACCACAAATACCTGTTTTTACACCAAAATACCCCTTTTTCTCCCACCAGTACCTGTTTTTACACAAAAATACCCATTTTTCTACCACAAATTCCTGTTGTTACACGAAAATACCCCTTTTTCTAATACAAATACCTGTTTTTACATGAAAATACCTCTTTTTCTTTCAAGGAATACCTGTTTTTACACCAAAATACCCCTTTTTCTCCCACAAATACCTGTTATTACACAAAAATAACCCTTTTTCTCCCAAAAATACCTGTTTTTACACCAAAATACCCCTTTTTCTCACACAAATACCTGTTTTTACACGAAAATACCTCTTTTTCTCCCACAAATACCCGTTTTTACATGAAAATACCAATTTTTCTCTCACAAATACCTGTTTTTTCACGAAAATATCCATTTTTCTCCCACCAATACCTGTTTTTACACAAAAATACCCCTTTTTCTCACACAAATACCTGTTTTTGCACAAAAATACCCCTTTTTCTAACACCAATACCTGTTTTTACACCAAAATACCCCTTTTTCTCCCACAAAAACCCGTTTTTACACAAAAATACCCCTTTTTCTACCACCAATACGTGATTTTACATGAAAATACCCCTTTTTCTCCCACAAATACCTGTTTTTGCACAAAAATA
>NW_011264871.1:0-703 GCF_000146605.3 Meleagris gallopavo
TCATCCTCATCATCCTCATCCTCATCATCTTCATCCTCATCATCCTCATCCTCATCATCTTCATCCTCATCATCTTCATCCTCATCATCCTCATCTTCATCATTATTCTTATCATCCTCGTCCTTATCTTCATCATCCTCGTCTTTGTCCTTGTCTTCATCATCCTCATCTTCATCATCCTTATCCTCATCATCGTCCATATCATCTTTATCTTCATTATCCTTATCCTCATCATCCTCATCCTCATCTTCATCATCCTTATCTTCATCATCCTCGTCTTCATCATCATCCTCATCATCCTCATCTTCATCTTTCTCATCTTTGTCCTTATCTTCATCGTCCTCATCTTCATCATCCTCATCCTCATCCTCATCCTTATCTTCATCATCCTTATCCTCATTATCATCCTTATCATCGTCATCACCCTCATCATTCTTATCTTCATCCTCATCTTCATCATCCTCTTCTTTATCTTCATTATCCTCATCTTCATCATCCTCATCCTTATCTTCATCATCCTCATCTTTGTCCTTATCTTCATCATCCTCATCTTCATCATTCTCATCCTTCATCATCCTTATCTTCATCCTTATCATTGTCATCATCCTCATCCTTATCTTCATCATCCTCATCATCCTCATCCTCATCATCTTCATCCTCATCATCCTCATCCTCATCATCCTCATCTTCATCATTATTCTTA
>NW_011264874.1:0-2047 GCF_000146605.3 Meleagris gallopavo
AATTAAAAAAAAAAAAAAAAACACACAAAAATAAAAAAACCCGCCTTGAAGTAGAGCTTGTCTGGATCTGCAAAGAAATAGCACCAGGTATAGGAAACTGCACTGCATCTGCTGAAGAAAGCCTGTGTGCAAAATTGATTGCCAATACTCGTTTCCCAGGGGAGGTGCAGGTTTAGGGCAGTAATTCCTTGCAGACTGTGGGCTGAGGACCACCAGCTCTGACCCATGAGTGCTGTTAGACCTGACCCTGTTGTCTGTGAGCTGAAGGGTCTCACTGAAGGTTGTCTCCAGTGCGTATAACTGAAGTTCAGCTTCCAGGATTGCTTTGGTGTGTAATGATACCTTGCATTTTGATAACATCAGACTCCTGGAATGCATTGCTACTGAGTGTGACCCTTGTTTTCACCTATTCTTGTGGCTCTTTGGTTTTGTAATGTTCTTCAAAACGCTTCTCTTCCCCGTTTTTTTTTTTGCTCTGATGCAATGCTACTTCCCTGCCTAGTGCTCCTTTAGGGTTCTTACATTAGTCTCATGATAGAGCAAAATGAAATGCAGTGCTAAAATCAGAGATGCCTGCTCTTAAGAAGTAATTTTTAGCTTCTTGCTCACTCGGGTCCAGTGATTGTCGGGCAAAAAAATGCCTCAGCTCTATAGCTTTGTCTCATTAAGAGTTATGCAAGTTTCGTGGTGTGCTCACAGTACTGAGTTGCATTTGGTAGAGTCACGATGCAGTGTTCTAGAGACATACATTGGGATCTTCTTGCTGTGTTACAGACCTGAGCCAGCTTTGCCAACTTCTGATTTGTTTGTATGTGTCATTTGAGATGCACAGTTGCAAAGAGGGGATTTATGGGCTCCTGTATCCATTTGGGCTTCAGCTGGGACTCGGAAGGGATGCTGCTTCAAGATTACCTTGCTTAGCAGAAAAATATTCAAACTACAGTTTGGAGCTGCTGTATTAATGGGAAGTTTGCTTCCAAACAATCACAAATGTTGTAGAGTACCAATCTATTCAAAGAGTTAATTGGAGATGCTTAGGAGGAATTAATAATGGATGTTTAAGTGATAGTTCCTTTTAACTTTGCGAGAATATTAAGACAAAGTAAACATCAGAGGAATTGCAGTAAAGCAGGCGAACTGGGGAAAATTAGGTATGCAAAACAGAGCTGTATAAATCTGCATGTAATTAACTGGGGGAGAGTTCCTGAAATTATCATACAGACTGAATAGTTAGTATAAGCACAAAAATGAAATGAAGAGATGCTATGCTGGGAAGAAAGATGATATGGTATATGGGAGGAACTGCTGTAGTCATCCTTCAAAGGACGACTGAATCGTCGGGACGGTTCCTAAGTGAAATATAAAATATTCACTGTTAGGTGTTATAATTGAGTACATAACTTCAAGTTGTTTGACAGCTCTGATCTTCATCAACCCAGCTGAGGAGGTTTTTATTTTTCATACAGCAGTACCAGTGGCACCTCAGGAGCTTCCTGCATCTCCTGTTCTTTATATTGCTTTCCTTCCTTTCTTCTCAAGGCACAAAGGTGTTTACTGAAACGCTCGAAGACTTGGATTTATTTCCAAGCCATCACTGTTGTGATAAACTTGCATTATTCATAAGGCAGCATTTTCCTATTTATCACTCACAAATGGTGTGCTCCAACAGATGCATGTTGCGAGATATCCAGTAATGAAGCTATCATGCTTGGAATTACTTCCAGCTTGCTATTGTTAGTCTGCATGAAATTGGTCCTGCTGCAATTCTGGTGTGATGAAGTTGGGTGAGGGTGCAGTCTGACCTCCCCTCCCCCCCCAGGGAGTCAGCAGAAGTGTTCTGTGTCACTGCTGGGAATAGCTGAGGAGCTGGGCAGATCCAGGCTCTGCAGGCTGGAATTCAGCCTGGTTGCAACAGGTTTCCACTTTTGTACGTACATGAAATGTACTCTGCCAAGCATAGGGCTGCACCTGCATGAAGTAGGTGATGTAGTAGCAACACAGGATGTCCTGCAGGACTTTCAGGTATTGCTGTAATCCACATCCCTTT
>NW_011264875.1:0-2480 GCF_000146605.3 Meleagris gallopavo
GGCGGGATGAAGCGCGTTTCTTTGCGCCTCCGCCGCTGTTTCTGGAGCGACGAATGACTTCGGGTGCGCTGAGAATCGTCTCTTGCGCGCAAACTCCTCCTTTTCAGAAGGACGGAGAACATCGGCTGGAGCAGCACGGCCGCGGCGGTGCCCACGAAGCGCTGCGCCTGCGCTGAGGCGGCAGAACGGCAGAACAGCCTTCCGTTCCCGGCTCCGAGCCCACGCGGGCACGAGATGCGGATCTCACTGTGGATCTAAAGGCTCGTTTCCCCGCATCCCCTCCTGTCCCGGTACGGGGAGAGACGTTTCGCGGTCTTTCTTGAAACGTACGATGTCAGGAGGCTCGGACCCAGCTCCGGGAGCTCCGCACGGGGACAGGCGGGGTCGTGGGAAACGGCCCTTGGGGATTCCAGCTGCGGGGCAGCAGCTCAGCACAGCGGCGCTGATGATTCGAGCAAAGCGAGAACCAAAGGCGCACTTTGCCTGACTCTGCCGGGCGCCAACACGGCTCGATCCATGGGATCAGTTCCCCTCTTTTGGGGCTGCGCGGCTCAGCCAGGAGCTGCTCCTGGACACCGGGCGGGTCACAGAATCCCAGATTCACGGAATCGTGGGGCTTGGAAGGGACCTCCAGAGATCACCGAGTCCAACCCCCTGCCAAAGCAGGTTCCCTACACCAGGTGGCACAAGTAGGCGTCCGGGCGGGTCTTGAATGTCTCCAGAGAAGGAGACTCCACCACCTCCCCGGGCAGCCTGTTCCAGCGCCCCGTCACCTCACCTAAAGCAGTTCTTGCGCACAGTTGTGCGGCGCTTCCTATGCTGCACTTTCTGGCCATTCCCCTCGTCCTGTCTCCACACGCTGCAGAAAAGAGTCTGGCCTCGCCACTCTGCCCCCACACCTCAGATATTTACACACCTGGATCAGGTCCCCTCTCAGCCTTCCTTTCTCAAGGCTGAACAGACCCAGCTCACTCGACCTTTCTCCATAGGGGCGATGCTCCAGGCCCTTCACCACCTTTGTGGCCCTCCGCTGGACTCCTTCCAAGAGATCCCTGTCTTTTTTGTACTGGGGAGCCCAGAACTGGACACAGCACTCCAGATGAGGCCTTACCAGGGCAGAGCAGAGGGGGAGGATCACCTCCCTCGACCTGCTGGCCGCGCTCTTTTTAATGCATCCCAGAATGCCATTGGCCTTTTTGGCCACGAGGGCACACTGCTGGCTCATGGCCAACCTGTCATCCACCAGGACGCCCAGGTCCCTCTCTGCAGAGCTCCTCTCCAGCAGCTCATCCCCCAACCTGTACCACTGCATGCAATTATTCCCCCCTAATAATCCCGCTGCTCATGGTCAGCCGCCGCTTCTCACAGCCCGGCAGCACCCCGCACCTCCTATCATGCACAGCCTCTGGGAAAATCAAACGATACAGTGGGCTGTGAACAGCTGCACCGAGAGCAGTGGGTGCTGAGACATTCAAATGTTGGGACCCACGTGTAGGAAAAGCCGCCTGGTCAGTCAGTGCTCGGGGATCTGCCCATCGTGCTGGTCCTGCCCAATGAAACCTCCTGCACACTGCAGGAGTGAAATGAAAAAATGGCACCCGCTGACATTCACTGGCCCTTGTAGAACAGTTCTGGAGACAAAACAGTGGATGTGAGCACAGGGGGGCTGTGAGCGTTGCGTTTCATCAGTGGTGACAGTGACAGTGAGAGTGGGTCACCCCCCGGTGCAGGTTTTTACGAGCTGGTGAAAATGCAAGGCTAATATCGGTGACCGTGTTGAGAAGCAGGTTTGGTAGCTGAGAATTTGCTCTGTCAAACATTGTTCCTGGGCTCTTTGTATCTGTTGTAGTTTCCAGGAGAATAGGTAGGAGGCCTTACTTCCTCCAGAGGGGAGCCTTCCTACACAGAAAAGTCCTCTGAACATCTGTGAGTCTCTTCATCACTTCCTTTTCCAACTTGTTTTCCTATGATAATTGTTCTAGAAGAGCTTCCTGCCAGTCGACGTCCTGAAGGCCATGAGCTGTACCAGCAGGAAAGACAGGATAGGGTCATGCATCTCCCTCGGCGCCTGCTGTGTTGCATGCTCTGGAAAACTTTCCAGTTTGTACTCTGGAGCTATCAATTCTGTTTGTTAGCGTCCCCACGCCAGGAGATACAGAGCCTTAGAATCAGAATCAAGGGATCATAGAATGGCCAGGGTTGGAAGGGGCCTGAAGGATCACGAATCTCAGCGCCCTGCCACACGCAGGGCCACCAACCTCCACATTTCATAGCAGCCCAGGCTGCCCAGGGCCCCATCCAGCCTGGCCTTGAACACCTCCAGGGATGGACGGGGCATCCACAGCCTCTCTGGGCAGCTGTTCCAGCACCTCACCACCCTCTCACTGATAAATTTCTCTCTGATATCTGAACTAAATCTCCACTCTTTTGTTTCAAGCTCTTCCCCTTTGCTCTGTTGCTCTCTCCCCGATGTTAAAAGC
>NW_011264878.1:0-339 GCF_000146605.3 Meleagris gallopavo
ATCGTTGAATGCCCAAGATTGTAAACAAAAGATGCATTGTGTTGGTTTTGCATAAAACAAATTGTAAGGGGAATAATTAATGTATTCTGCTATATCACTTCTAATGAAGAACCTCTTGTTTTGTATTTTTAAACAGTGACTTTAGATCAGAAACACACAAACTAGATCTTAATAGGAAATAAAATCTGACTTTGAGTTTGTTAACATGTCTTTCAGGGATCTTTCTTTTTTTTCTTTTCTTTTTCTTTCTGTTAGTGATGAGACTGTGCTAGGTGCTGTACAGCCATAAAAGAAAGCTAAGTCCTGCCCATTTAGTATCTGATTTTACTTCGGTTTTAT
>NW_011264882.1:0-415 GCF_000146605.3 Meleagris gallopavo
AGATGCTGAGTTTTCAGTTGAAGATACAGTTCCATTCAGCTTTGAAAATTCTGGCTAGATAAATGAAAACTGGCTGATGGAAGAAAAATAAGAGAAAATTAAAAAAAAAAAGTTAGATAGAGAAGCACCAGCAGTGAAGAAGAGGCAGGATCACAACCATAGACATCTCATGAGCAAACCAACCTTTCCTTGGCCTTCAGCAAGGTGTGGAACAGGTAGTATTCTCAGGAGGAGCTTCAGGGTCTTTTTTTTTTTTCAGGGCCTACAGGCTTTCCTACAAAGCAAGGCTTTATAACAGGAGCTTCATCAGACACTCTTTTGCAGAGGGAGGGAAATAACATCATCTGTTGTTTCTTTTAATGTTTGGTGAGGTTACATGTGGTGCAATTAGCTGGTGCCAACAGTAGCTGAGCAC
>NW_011264891.1:0-311 GCF_000146605.3 Meleagris gallopavo
AATCTGGGTCTTAAAGGCAAGACGCAAGGAAGAGTTGGCTTATGTATAACAACATATGTTTGTTGTAAATCCCTTCTGAAGTTCTCAGTGAAAATTTTCTTCAGCCTTCTGGCAGTCAAAGACACAATCCATGCTTTTTAAAGTAACCAGAAATACAAATAAGTGAATGACTACTTTTTTTTTGTGGCCGAGGATGCAGAATGTGCAATTAAGCTAGTTCAGTCAAACAGCCTTCAAGAGGAGATAGGCTGCTGAACAACAGATGGAAGGGGCTTATCTGGGAGAAGAACTCCATGTAAAGCAACAACATC
>NW_011264893.1:0-454 GCF_000146605.3 Meleagris gallopavo
ATTTCCACTGCACTGGGGTATTTTTGGTGTTGCTGTGATTAACTTTCTACCATTGGCCTCCACCTTTGTGCATATAAACTTCAGCCATCCCTTTAGTAGAGGTCTCAGAGCATCATCTTACAAGGAGAAAAAGAATTTTCATTTATAATCCATGAGCCCTATTCAGCTATGGACTGTTCTCCCCCTCCCACTGCCAATAGGCCTCTAAGTGAACAAACAAATGTCTGGAAATACAGGCAATTTAGCTCGGAAGAGATATCATCAGCGTGGTTCAGAGGTTAATGGGCATGGAGGATTTATAACAAACCAGGACTATAAAAGAACAAAAAAGGAAAAGGAAAGGAAAAGGGGGGGGGGAAAAGAGGTGGAGGGTAGTAATCTAGTTGACATCTATTGTTCTTTGTGTAACGGCTCATCTGTATTCTATCTGGTCGAGGGTATTACAACGAGAATT
>NW_011264895.1:0-424 GCF_000146605.3 Meleagris gallopavo
ACTGCTAACAGAACTGCTTCCATGTACACTGGACTGTGGAAAAACCTGTCTTGATGGCTCATGTCTGTCTTTTCTGTGGTGATTACTTTTTTCTTTCAGGTAAGCAAATATGATCTAGAAAAAATAATGACAGGTGAGTGTGGTCTAGGAGAGAGGGAATTTTTTGGTATCCGTAGACACACAGTAATGTAATTGTAAGCCACAAGGAATCTTCTTGAAACCTCCCTTAAAATTGCTGAAGAGCAGCTGGGCAGGTTCATGATACCTCCCCACAAGGGCTGTGCAACAAGAGCAAGTGAAGCCTGTAAGCTTTACTGCAGAGTATAAAAGGAGTTTTGCCTTTTTTTTTTTTCCTGTACGTCAGAAAGAGGTTCTGGAAGGGAAAAATCAAGCAGCTGTTATCAAGTTTAGCTCCATTGTAGTC
>NW_011264898.1:0-367 GCF_000146605.3 Meleagris gallopavo
TTGCTCACTCATTTGCTTTCAACCTCCACCCCCATAGCCATTGAAATGTTGCTTTTGGCAAGAACTGGGGCACTGGGGAGGGACAATTACCACGAGCACTCATTGTTTGCAGAATGTTTTTCTTAATGCCTAAGGAAAAAAAAAGGGTCAGGTTGAAAGGTCATCGGACCTCTTTGTTTCTTTGGAATGAGAGATTCAAACCCTTCAGAAAATGTTTTATTAGCTCTTCTGAATTTCACTTTCTGCAGAGGTTTTCTCTCCAGGCAATAGTAAGAGGCACCAGCAAGGAATGCCCATGCTCATCAAAACTGAAGGTGATTTAAGGAGAAGAACAAAATCTAGCTCCTTGACTAGTGGAAAGCAATTA
>NW_011264899.1:0-325 GCF_000146605.3 Meleagris gallopavo
GCCTTTTCAGAAAGGAGTTAATTTTCATGATGAATCTCTCCCTTCTTCACCAGCTCCTTGCTAGAGTTCGGCTAATCAGGTCAGCTAGAATAAAAACAAATCAAAACCTTCATCTGAAGATCAGGTAGAGATGTTTTTCCTTTGGAAAAATATATTCTCTTTCTCTTCTTTATTTTATTTTTTTTTTAATTTCTTATTTTCTCCTGTTGTCATACAGGAACAGATGTGAATGAATTCCCCAATGGAAATTTGTTCTTGTGGCATTCTGGTTCACTTTCTCAGTCCATACGCCAAAAGATAGTAAATACATACTATTTATAGTAAG
>NW_011264901.1:0-420 GCF_000146605.3 Meleagris gallopavo
TAAACAAATCATCTCTGTTTCTACTTCTAAGATAGAGGCTTTCTATACATACCCTCGTTTCCTCCCTTAAGATAGAGGCTTACTATATATATTTGTAAGTTATCACAATAAATCATCCAAGAACCAAATGTTCTTGATGAGAATACAGATCTACCAGATAGAACTGTGGGGGAAGAGGGTTAGGACATTTTTATTGTTTGCATCTCTCACAGTTCGCTGTCATAAGTTACTGTCTCTAAAGAAAGAATTCTGGAACACTGTACCTCAACTTGTCTACTACACAGACCATCATCTAAGTACTAAATGACACAAACTTCATTTATCAGATCACTTAAGTTTAAAAATATAAAACAACAACTAAAAACATTTAGCTAGAAAAATCTTTCAGGCTGCATTTCCCGAGCATTGAGAAGTAGTAAC
>NW_011264902.1:0-396 GCF_000146605.3 Meleagris gallopavo
AACAAAGATCTCGGGACTGCTCCTGAGTTCATTTACATCCGCCGAAACTCAGAACAGACAGACTGGTATCAAAGCAGCACAAATTAGAGGAGGGAAAGGGCACAACTCTGGAAGCCTGATGGCTCTTCTCATGCTGCCACCATCAGAGCACATTTCCTCCCTGCTCACTCCAAGTTCTGTTTATCCAAGGGACCTCTACGAACTCCCCTGGGAAAAGAGCTCGGCTTCTAAACAGGGGTTTCGTCTCCCTTAGGGAGCTTTACACCAGCAATCTAACATTCAAGGCTAGAAAAAGGAGACCCTTCTGCAGATCTGAAGGCTTTGTCAACAAGAGGAGTAGCAGATGCTTAAAATGGCAGAACTGACTCCAAGTTCAAATTGCCATTGCTTTGTTCT
>NW_011264903.1:0-314 GCF_000146605.3 Meleagris gallopavo
TAGCAGTTTCTCGACTTCCCAGATTAGGTGTGTTAGAGGGGAACTCTATTGTTTCTCCTTTTAAATGCCTTGGCTTTTCTTATAGCCTGTCAACATTTTGTGATATCAGCATTTCCGTTGACCAATTCTAACATTTCTAATATTTCATCAGGCCAAGTTCCGTTTCTTTTCCTTAAAAAAAAAGTCATGCACACACACACACACACACTAAAAGTTTTCCGTACCTGCTGTACTAGAAAGGTAACAAAACAGAATTAAAATGTCCTTTGATTCTTTGACACAAGCAATTATGGTTTCTTGAGTACAATATCCTG
>NW_011264905.1:0-409 GCF_000146605.3 Meleagris gallopavo
TATTTAGATAATAGGAAATTCTGAAAATATCATGTGCAGTGCAAGTTTCTGCATGCATGTCATAATGGATTGTTAAGCAGGGTTTGATTTCATCATATTTCAATGTTGGATTTGAAAGAGCAGTTATATAATTATTTTTGCACTATTTAACACAAACTGATATATTTTGGGAAGATTCAAGGTTAGGTCTTTTGTCCTACATGAGACAGGATCTGCTCGTCTGCAAAATACATATTTACATGTTTAAATGGATGGACAGCAAATGATTGAAAACATGTTCATTATACAAAAAGTTGTGATTCATTTACTATTGAACATCTCTCAAAAATCATCATATGTCAAAGCAGCCTGACCTAAAATAGAGTAAGAAAAATTCGTAATAACTTCGTATAGCATACATTAATACGAA
>NW_011264906.1:0-308 GCF_000146605.3 Meleagris gallopavo
CTCTCACCCACATTGGGTATGCCAGTGATGACCATCCTTTGTTGCTAGGTAATCTCACTATTATTTGAATTTTCTGCCTCAGACACTGGTGTGACCCATCAAATATCCTTGTTTTACAATTAGCTGTAAGCCTTTTCCCCAACCATCTGCTTAGTACTGCAATCCCATCTGAAAGAAAAACTGCTATAGAGGGCAAGCAGATCTCAAAACCGTGACTTTATTATACATTAAAAAAAAAAGGGGGGGGGAAGACAAGTGATGGTAAGAAAAGCTCCAGTTTATCTACATATTTTAATGATACAGACAAG
>NW_011264909.1:0-329 GCF_000146605.3 Meleagris gallopavo
GCATTACAGCAGAATTTACTGTGAAATGTGAAAATAAATATAAATGCTAAAGTGTTAGCTACAAAAAAATAAACTTCTCAATAACCCTTACAATTTTAAGTCATCACTCACTTTTGGATCTTCAGGAAATATGTTATCTACCAGACGCTTGTAACGAGGTCGTAAAGCAGCACAGCAACAGCACACTCCTGCAGAGAGATGTAGCCAACAGAATTTAGAACAGAATTTTAGGAACTCTGGTAATTTCACCTTAAGTGAGCAGAAGAAAAAAAAAATAATAATAAAAAAAAATAGTGAATTCAGTTGCTTGCTACTTCCAGCATTTAAGT
>NW_011264911.1:0-335 GCF_000146605.3 Meleagris gallopavo
TATTGTCCTTCATTTATTGCTTATCTTATAATTTTACTAACTCTCAATTATTCTTTATTAAGAATATAGCATCATCTAAAGAAAAAATAAAATAAAATAAAATAATAAAAAATAAAAAATAAAATAATAAAATAAAAAGGTAAGTTGAAAAAGGACAGTATGCTAACATGACTTGCTTTGGTAAATTTCAAGAGTCCATTTACTTATCCAGTCTGGCCTTAAGCATAATGCACCACCACAGTATTTCATTCATTTAGGTAATGGAAAAAAAAAACAAAACTAATTATGTTTTGATAAAGGATGTCTTGCAGAGAGACAGTCGATCCTGAAGAGAA
>NW_011264916.1:0-457 GCF_000146605.3 Meleagris gallopavo
GTACAATAGGGGAAGTGGTAATTAATTGCTCCTTCTCTTATGTCTTTCTAGAGATCTGAAGAATAATTTGATTAGCACAATTGAGCCAGGGGCCTTCCATGGACTTTCAGAGCTGAAGCGCCTGTAAGTATTAATTCCATTTGAATTATTCTGAAAATTGTGTTTGTATCAACATTTCTATCCTTGGGCAGCTCACATATGCCACCAAGCAATAGTAGAATGAGGACACTGTCTGGAGAATAAAAAAATCACACGCTGTACTTTTTACATTTACCATCCTTTTATTTTCTTTTCCTTTTTCTATTTTTTTTCCCCTTTTCTTTTTTTTTCCCTATTTAAGTATACGTATGCTTTCCAATAAATGTCTTCAAAGGTACTTCTGCAAAGTTCAAAAACACACCTAACTATTGACGTAGCAGACAGTATGTCACTGTAGACATTCATTGGAAATAAAACC
>NW_011264928.1:0-312 GCF_000146605.3 Meleagris gallopavo
TTACTGATTATCTGAATTGCACGTTAGAACAGAATGCCCCAGTTCTGTATGAATGAGATGGTATAAAGAAATTATTACTGAGTAGTTACTTAGACCTGAAGGCAAGGCTAATGGAATGCCATGCTATGTTGTTAGAGTTATCTCCAGAGTAAGGTGGTGATGGATTACATACTAAAAACGTGGGGGGAAACTAAAGATTTATTAATCGTTTATTCTTTTTGAAACAAAGATAGCTCCTGTCACATTCTTTAAGGAGGAAAAAAAAAAAAGAGGACAAAAAGCTTGCAAGATGTGGTCTGCATCATTCAGGCC
>NW_011264935.1:0-382 GCF_000146605.3 Meleagris gallopavo
TAATGCAACTGCTGATGAGGAGTGGAAGTAGCTATAAAATAGTCTTGTAGTTTTTACTTGGGGGAAAAATCCACTTGACCTTCCTGCCCCCTTCCCCCCCATTCCCCATCCCTGTTTTAGTGAAATGTTCTTGCTTTAATTCAAAGGGCCACAGTACTACTAATTAAAACGAGTGCCTCAAGGCATTTGCTGGGATTAAAGTTACAAGGAGACAGGCACTGCAAAGCCATGGAAGGGAAACAACCCCCTGCTCTACTGGATTTACAGTCTAGGGGCGTACCCTGAAAGTAGTACCAAGTTTGACTTACATGTTCTGCTTACAGCTGATAAGAAGAGTGTTTAGGAGAGGGTCTCTAAGGAACCACATTCTTAACTGTACCTT
>NW_011264936.1:0-351 GCF_000146605.3 Meleagris gallopavo
GAAAAATGTAACAAGACAAGCAAAGGTATGGGGAAAGGCATTTTAAACACGACAGGCACAGCAGTACTCAGACCAAAGGGGAAAAAATCAGAAAGAAAAAGAAAAAACAACAAAACAAACAGACAAACAAAAAAACAGCAAAAGAAATCTCCTTCCATTCACAACATGCACTCAAAACCTGAGTTAACACCTTCATTTTGCCAGCAGGAAGACTAGAGGGACTCCAGCTGAGCTTGTAAGCAGGAAATCCTAGCCCACAGCAAATCTTGCTGGGTTAAAGGACTTGATATCTATGTAAACAGACCACAGACCTTACTGAGGCACCGAGATTTCTGTGAAGTCCAAGGCCAT
>NW_011264941.1:0-440 GCF_000146605.3 Meleagris gallopavo
TGTCAGATTTCTTTTATGTTGAGCAAGCTATGGGAGGCAACATGCACGCAGCAAAAAAGCTAAAGATTTAAACATAATATTGTAAGACTGAGCACTAAACCACTGCTGAAAGCAAAGTATTCTATAAGGAAAACAAATGTCTTTCATCTCCTTTGCATCATGTTGAGAAAAAGTGGAAACAAACAAAAAAAACCCATCTACAATAGCACAAATACCATAAAACACTTTCTTTATTTTTATTATTATTATTTTTTTTAGTCTATGGGCACAGCACACTTAATCTGTATGAGAAACCTGGGCTTGAAGGTAAGGCCAGCTCTCAGTGTCACCCTGCATGTCACAGCCAGGGGGGTGGCAGTGGTGATGCTGCAGCTGGTGGTGACAGCAGATGCCACACAGAGCATCTCTGACATGCAGCCCGTTCGGGGATGAGCACCGAG
>NW_011264942.1:0-312 GCF_000146605.3 Meleagris gallopavo
TTCTGGCCAGGAAAACACAACTGTGATCACTGGCTAGCTGCCTTTAGAGCTGGGGGCTGAAGAGAGGAGTGATATCCCAGTATATGAAAATGCCCAGCCTTGTTTCATCAGTAGTTTTTGCAGAGGATGTCTCTGTGGTTATTTCTTTTCTTTTCTTTACTTTTTTTTTTTCTGTGAAAATACAGAGCTCAGGTATTGAAGGCAGAGGGATGGTTAGCGAGGAGTTGGGTGTTGTAGGAGTCTCAATTAACTGTCCCTAACACTTCAGGGACGTGTGATAATAACAGAAAATGTGCATAGAGCCTCTGGCTG
>NW_011264943.1:0-423 GCF_000146605.3 Meleagris gallopavo
TTTAGGGTCACGTTGTTGAGTAACTCCTTTCTGGAATATGAATCAGCAGGTTTCTTTGTTGTCTTGACTGGTCTGGAAGCTGGTGTGTATTTCTTCTCGAAGACAAGAAGGCAATGACATAACACCTTAACTCCTTCCTTAATTTGAAAACAGGTATTTTGGGAAAACTTGTAGTCAAACTGCATGTGTGACAAGACTTTTTCCCATTTTGTAAGACCATGTGTATTTTAATTTTAATTCTGATTAGAATGCCTGGGAGGAACTTTGGAAGAGTGTATTGCATCTTAGCTGTGTAGCTAGAGATGGTAGAGGCAAACACCTATTTAACATCTCAGATTATTAGCATGACCAGTGGTATAACAACTGTTTACTTGGGTCAGTTAATCTAACTCAGTTGTTAATCATTAGCAGTTGTAAATATCC
>NW_011264944.1:0-428 GCF_000146605.3 Meleagris gallopavo
CTGGGGGGCACAGTCAGTGATGACAGGAAGATGAGGTGCCAGAATAATCCGAGTTGGAAGGGACCCATAAGGACCATCGAATCCAACCCTACAACGCAGTGAGAACTTGAAGGCAAGCTCCTTTCGCATTTGCGACTGCAGCAGCAAACAATGTGGGGACAGAGCTTCCAGCTGCTGTGGGATGTTGGTGTGAGGGGTGGGAGGAAGCAGCATGCAGCAAAGCCCCAGCGCTGCATGGGGACATTCTGCAACCCTCAGCACCTCCTGCTGAAGGCAGAGCCCCACACAGCAATGTCCCCATCACAGCTGTGCACAGAGGAGCTGGGATTACCAAATGCAGCAGTGTTTTGTTCCTTTTTTTTTTCTTTTTTCTTTTTTCCTTTCCTATTTTGTCTATTGCTTTGGTTAACACTCCTGCTTCGGTAAAA
>NW_011264946.1:0-340 GCF_000146605.3 Meleagris gallopavo
AGGCTGCAGAGAGACCTCATTGTGGCCTTCCAGTACTTGAAGGGAGCAGATAAACAGGAGGGGGAATGGCTTTTTGTGAGGGTGGATGGTGATAGGACAAGGGGGAATGGTTTTAAACTGAGACAGGGGAGGTTTAGGTTGGATATTAGGAGGAAGTTTTTCAGCCAGAGGGTGGTGAGGCACTGGAACAGGTTGCCCAAAGGAGGCTGTGGATGCCCCATCCCTGCAGGCATTCAAGGCCAGGCTGGATGTGGCTCTGGGCAGCCTGGGCTGCTGGTTGGCGACCTGCACACAGCAGGGGGTTGATGAGCATTGTGCTCCTTTGCAACCCAGGCCATTC
>NW_011264947.1:0-460 GCF_000146605.3 Meleagris gallopavo
TAACCTTTCTATTTGAAAAAAAGAAAGAAAATGAGCACTTGAGAGTAGAATATACCAAATCATTAACCAAAAGTCCTCGACTTTGCTTGTATTCTTCAACAATCTGTTCAATGTTCTCCACCAGACCTGTTTGAGCAACCCATTTTATGTTGAAAGTCTCTTTCAAAAACATTGCTTCCATTCGCAGGTTCACAAGTAACATATCCACATGTGTTTGCTGAAGGAGCAAAAACAACATTTATTTAACACATGTAAGCTCTGCACGTTAAAAGAACACTGTTGGCTTCAACTAGAATGGAAGGTAGAGAACAGAAAGAATTTAAGCACAGGGAAAGCAGGTTTGTGTGCAAATATTTTAAGTTTTTTATATATATATTTCTATATATATTTAAATAATGTCAAAAACACACACCACTGAACAATTGTTCAATACTATTCAGAGGTCTCATACTATCCACAG
>NW_011264950.1:0-456 GCF_000146605.3 Meleagris gallopavo
TACAGTTTCTTTTATCCCCAAAATCTATTAACATAAAATATAGATTAATTATTAATTATCTGATATCTAGGGAAGCTTGAAGTTAAATAGTATTTCAGTGGCCTGGAAAATGGAACCTGCTTTTCATAAAAGATCTTTGCCTAAGATAATGTATGCCTTTTGTGCCTTTGCTTCCAAGGTGGACATCATTTCCATTCCAGCAGGTTTAAAATAAGGCCTGAGAACGCCACTAAAATAAAACCTAATCATGGGAATGTAGATTCAGGCTCATCAGAAAGCCAAATGGTTTATTTGATGGACATTTTTAATGTTTGGGAATGTGGTAGCTGTTTATCTTTGATCTTGAGCAAGCGTTGTAATGGAATTTGTTTGAAGCTCAGATAAGGTGTAATAGGATTATGCAGTATGTTCATAGAATCCTGGCTTCTGTATCTATCCTAGTAGTGCTCAGTGTCT
>NW_011264953.1:0-501 GCF_000146605.3 Meleagris gallopavo
TATACCTCTCTGTTGCTGTTTCTTTTTATTAATCTTTAAGTTTTTCAGCATAAACAAAACCTTTAATCTTTCTTTTTGAAGATTATGGTGTTCTTTGCCATGATTATATAATTTTAAAAGAATGTTTCATTTGTATCAATATTCTATTTTAATATAGGTGTTTATGGTGGTGGCTAGTTTTTTACATACACCTGATGTCCTGGCATTTTTTTATCAAAAATAATGTGCATAGTAAAACCTAGATAGCTTGTCATTTTATTAGATTTAAAACTTTTTTTTATTTTTTTGAGGCATATTTTGATCACTAAATCTTTATTCTGTTTTGTTTGTTTGTTTTTTTTTTTTACCTTGTTGAATCTTGGTAAACGCTTTTCTCTTAGGCTAAAAGGCAGCAGCGAAAACTTAACTTCCTGATCACACAAACTGAATTATATGCCCATTTTATGAGTCGTAAGCGAGATATTGGGCATGATGGAATCCAGGAGGAAATCCTACGCAAAC
>NW_011264954.1:0-380 GCF_000146605.3 Meleagris gallopavo
ATACAGATAGTAGTAAAAACCCAACCACATGCAGAAACAAAAAACCTATACAGCCAATTCCGCCCTATGAAAATTTTGAAGGAAAAAATAGCATGTAAGGAGGAAAAATTAGCATTTTAAGGATTTAAACATGCCTGATGAAAAAACTCAATAAAATGACTGTTTGTTTAATAATAATATCCCTCTGGAAATATTAACTTTTATATATATTACTTTTATATATATTATTCACATATTATACTGAAAGATTTCAGAAGAATTTTCTCACATGAATTCAAGTTTTACCAGCATTAACATTATCTGCAGTAAGAACTTTATTTGAGAGACAAATTGGATTTGTACTTGTGTCTTTCTTCATCAATTTTTCAGTGTTTTGTCAA
>NW_011264955.1:0-401 GCF_000146605.3 Meleagris gallopavo
AGTTGCACACATTTTGAGCTTCTTGCCTCTCCCTGTTGCCCTTGTTTCCTTGCACATGTTCTTTACAAAAAAAAAAAAGCCACTTGGATGAGCTTAAGCCTTACTGAGCATCTGATCCTGTATAAACTTCTAAATGTGGAAATAGAGTGGCTTAATTAGCAGACTTACAGTACAGCACAGAGCATAATGGAAAAAATTAAAGCGTGACAGTTGGGGGACTGGAGTGATTTTATTCAGCAGCACCAAGAAGGTCATTATACAAGCCATTTCTTAGTTAATGGGTTCAATTCATGTCTGGTGCCTCCTAGCCACTTACTTTCCAGGATCTCTTCTTATGGTCACATAATAGCCATAGTGAATGTCTGCACATTGTATTACTTCCTTCTGTAGTTTAGTAAATT
>NW_011264957.1:0-501 GCF_000146605.3 Meleagris gallopavo
CATTCTTATTTGGCAACAACAGCTATGACAGCACCTAAATGCACTGAGAAGCCAAGATTTTATCATCTACACAGATCAAATTGGAATTGTTTATGGAGGACAGTGTTGTTCTATTTCTGTCCTTTCTAGTGAATACCAATACCACAATAATGGCTTTGCCAAAAGCATTACTACTCTGCCCTTTCTAATAAGTGAAGGTCTTGTTGATCTAAATACTCTATCGGACATGGAAATGATTTCATTATTGCAGCATACATGTTTTCACTGGATAAGAGAGAGAACTTAGAAAACTGGTAGATTAGCTAAAGAAAAATAATTAGCAACAAGGAAGTATTTAAATATTTTGTTAATGTACAAATGCATTTGTGAAGATCATAAAAATAACGCAATTACAGAGTCTTAAAAAGGAAAAGGAAAAAAGGAAGAAAAAAAAAAAGACCAGAGTAATTGAATAACAGCAGAAATGCACAGTGTGGCACAAGGGTCTCCAAACACATTTGC
>NW_011264958.1:0-431 GCF_000146605.3 Meleagris gallopavo
TTTAATCTGGCCTGCGATAGAAAAAAAGCATGTTCCAGGACCAGAGCAATGGAATTCTGATTTCTTTTCTATACACCTTACAAAATCATATGACTTCAGAGATGTAGGCCAAAGTGTGAGCATCCATCAAAACAGCTCATGAAGTGAAAAAACATGTCATATTTATGAATGATCAGAATACGTTAAATCTGAGTTCACAAGTTACTAAAAACAAATATACCCTTTTACATGCCTTCAAATAATTCAGAAACATATTTCATAGTAGAACTTGCCTAGTAGGTTGTTTTTGGGTGGTTGTTGTTTTTTTTTTTTGTTTTGTTTTGTTTTGTTTTGTTTTTGTTGTGAATAAGCCAGGACTGAGATACTTTTCCGCAGATCATGCAAGCTTTGGGAAGCCTGGTCCATCCATTATACGCAATATTAACAAGAAA
>NW_011264961.1:0-480 GCF_000146605.3 Meleagris gallopavo
TTTAAACAGCTCTTCTTCCAAGCTCAGGATCGGTGCGTCTCTGTGAGCAAGAAATCGGGAAAAAGTGGCAGGAGACCTGTGTGGATGAGCAAGGAGCTCATGCGCAAGCTCAAAGGAAAGAAGGTCCATGAAATGTGGAAAAAGGGTCTGACCACTTGGGAAGAATATACGAATGTAGTCAGGGCCTGCAGGGATGCAACGAGGAAGGCTAAAGCCCACCTGGAATTGAATCTGGCTAAAGTGATAAAGGATAATAAAAAAAGGCTTCTTCAAGTATGTTAACAGCAAAAGGAAAACTAGAGAGAATGTGGGCCCCTTACTAAGTGAGGGGGGGGGTTCTGGTAACGGGGGATGCTGAGAAGGCAGAGATACTGAATGCCTTCTTTACTTCCGTCTTCAGTGAAAAGGCTCTCCCGCAGGAATCCCACACCCTGCAGGTTAGTGAGAGGGTCTGGGGAATGGGAGACTTCCCTTTAGTCA
>NW_011264962.1:0-359 GCF_000146605.3 Meleagris gallopavo
ACAGCTGTGTCTTCTGATTGACTGGCACAGACTAGTATCTATGAAGATAGGCATATTTCCCACTCCTGAGGAATTTATCCTCTTTACAGATTCTGTCATGCTGCAGAGGGTATGAAATCTCCCTGTGACCTTTCTATCAGCAAGTGCTGCAGTCCTCTATCCCTCTACTGAGTTTAGCTGAAATTTGCAAAAGGTCAGCAGTTATTGTTGAACATTAGGACACAGCAAATGCAGCAATAGTAGTAGGAAGAATCAGAACTCAAAGATATTTCCATGTTTTTGAACGACAGTGTTGATAAAACCTAGGAAAGTTTTCTTTTTTCTTTTCTTTCTTTCTTTTCTTTTTTTTTTTTTTAAGT
>NW_011264963.1:0-306 GCF_000146605.3 Meleagris gallopavo
CTCCAATACGTAACTCTTCCCTTAGGAAAAGCATTACTCTTTTCTTCTCATCCATCTGGATATGAACACCTCTATCTCCATTATACACATTTCCAATAGTTCAAACACCAGCTTAAAGCATCTGTCATCTCTGAAGTTCACGATTGATTTTTCCCACTCATACAAATATTAACAACCTTAATCTTCAAATGGAAAAGGAAAAAAAAAAAAAAATACATCTACTCTTCTTAATAGACAACAAGTAAGACATATGGGCAATATAAAGTTCCAGGAATTTGGAATGAGGGGAGAGAAGTCCAGAAATAA
>NW_011264964.1:0-518 GCF_000146605.3 Meleagris gallopavo
AGAACAATGAAGATCATAATTCTTCTGCCAAATCACCATTCTGGCCAGCTGGAAATCATTCCATATACCAGTAGTGAATTGTAGGGTTTTTGTATCCTCACAACTGTCTTTTTGAAAATAATAATGTAAACCTAATAATTTTGCTACTATTTCATTGAATGTTGTTAAAAAAACAAAACAAACAACAACAACAAAAAATTAATAAATGTCAAATACACATTGTAATACAGCCACATAACTGATATTTGTTAGTATTTTTCCATTGTGCTAGTCTATGTAAAAAATAGTTTGTTCACTGTATCTTGTTGGTGACAAATTTAAAGTAGCACATTTTCGTTGGCATAGATAAAGGTTTCTCAAGAAAATGTACTGAAATGTACCCAATAATCTGGGAAAAAATCCTAACAGATTTTTTATTTATTTTTTTCTATAATGGTAACTACACAGTTGCTTTAATTGCTTTATATTCTGTTTACTAAAGAGTTGCCCCGATATCACAGAAATAAATGGTACTTGCT
>NW_011264965.1:0-455 GCF_000146605.3 Meleagris gallopavo
AAAATAGAGCAAATATATAAAACTGTTTAATTTTGCTAGGGACATTCTGAAGTTTAATGGGCCTCATATTTATCCTACTTAGACTCAGATCTATCTTATAGATACAAACTTGTATATTATAACAAAACACAAACATTCCCTGTAGAATGTGTGAGAACTTTAGACAGCAACTGTATTCAGCAATAGAAGAAATAATTGTGAGCAGAGAACTATTTCCAAAAGTATTAGTACATAGTTTTAAGAAAATTAAAAATTATACTTAAAAAAAATATCTGCAAAATGAACAAGTATAGCCCAAAATCATGTTTCAGTACAATAATAAAATAACACAAAGGGTTCCCTTTCTACTAAATGATAGCCTAACACACTAGCACATTTGACAAAGCTAATAGTATGAGTGGAAACTACTGTCACTGGCAAAAAAACTCAACAGATTATTACTTCAAGAATTTTAG
>NW_011264967.1:0-527 GCF_000146605.3 Meleagris gallopavo
TCTGGAGATGGAGACCTATAATGGTTCAAGTATTGCAATGCACCTACCCTTCACAGTGCTTTGATTTAAATTTTTTTGCTACCTCACTGAGGAGGTAGCCTGTGATATTTTAAGAGTCTAGCTGTGACTTGAAACTGACTTTCAGTGGCTTTTCTCCTTCCTTCCATGATCTTTTGTTTCTCAATCCCTTCTGATTTTTTTTATAGAACAAAACTGCATTTCAATTTATTTTACAAAAATGATTTTGTTTACCGTTCTTATGGGTCCATTCCATCAGTGGTGGACTCCAGCAACGGCGTAGAAAATTTTTCTATCTACATTTAGATCTGGGGTTAGGGTTATTATAGAGTTATATTCAGATCTGTTGACTTCTTGATTTAGGAAAATTTTCCAGAAACATCACAAGAAACACAACGCGTTCCCTTTTCTGCAGTTTTCTGACTGAAAATGGGTATGTGCAGTAGACAATTTATGTGTCTTCTTGAGGCTATCCTCCATATCTTGGTAGGTGTTGCAAGTCAGCTAAC
>NW_011264968.1:0-525 GCF_000146605.3 Meleagris gallopavo
TTTTTACTGTTACCTAAGAGCAGCAATTTAGTACCACGTAGCAACTTTTTTCTTTTTTCTTCATAGACCAGCATTGATGCCACCGTGCCTAAATTCTTGACTAACACAATGTAGTTTGACAATTCGTGGGGGAAAAAAAAAATTAGACCTCCAAGTTTGAGAAGATCTGTTGATGTGGAATTATAAACTGGGCTCTGTCTCTTTGAAATATCCCAGGGACAGTGCAGAACTAACAGGAGGCAATTATGAAGGAGCGTGTCCCACTGCATTAACCATTAATGCCTCTACGTTTTTGCCTGGAGCCTCTCATATCATTTAATGCAAAGATCCACACTGACACTGAGAGAGAAGATTTTCCAAATGTGATTTTCATCATAACCATCTTTCTTGTTGTCCTCGGCCTGATTTTTTTCTGATGCTGCTTCCTATTAAATGTGAAGCCCTAAGAACAGGTTTAAACAGAGGTTTGGGAAGATACAGGAAAGGCCAGTAAGGATTATGACTAAAGATAAGCAGTCATTTCTG
>NW_011264969.1:0-494 GCF_000146605.3 Meleagris gallopavo
AAGTTGAATAACACAACAGAAGTGGCAGGCAGAATCAGTTCTGCCTTGGTTAACTGGAAAGGGAACTGTATCAGAAATACTATTTAGATATCAACATTTACAAAAAAAGACTCTGTTGCCTTTAGCAGTGACTGCTTTTACTTATCACACAATGACCTGGTGACTTCCATTCGTAACAGTTCAGTGAGGGAGGAAAATCTGCCTGTCCATGCTGCTGCTTGGCTGTAGGAGCAGTGTCCCAAGGCTGGTTACTGTGTCTGTGTACAGCTGCAGCAGGTTGACCCACAGCCATAGTGAGGTCACTAGGGTGAGAACACAGGTCTGTTTGCTGCTGGCTCAGCACTAAGATGCTTACAGCAATTATATATGAGCATAAGCCTGGTGTGCCTCGATCCAATCAAGTTTATTCAGCCACCACACGCTCTGCTTTCTGCTGTGAGAACACTGCGCTTGCGCAGACTGCAGGCTTCAGAATAGCCTCCTGCAGTCTTCCT
>NW_011264970.1:0-473 GCF_000146605.3 Meleagris gallopavo
TGATACCAGTTTTTCATTAAAAAAAATACAGGAATAAGTCACACTTGGTAAGGGAAGTCATCTTCAGTAAGTTCACAGATAGGCAAATATTCCCAGTATGCACACATCAGAGTCATTTTAGGGACATTCAGATGTGCATTTCTCCAAAATGGAAGATAACAAAGCAGAATTAACCATAAGTAATTCTTGTGTAAATCCAATATCGACAATAATTATTGACACTTTAAAAACTGAACAATCTCATTCAAATACTGATGTAAACACAATGCTGACGTCCATGGAAGTGTCCTGCTGCAACCACAGTCTGTAACAGATATGCTGCAGTGGGAGGTGATATTGTGGATGACTATAATTGATCTTTACCTCATACTTAGTATTTACACAAAGTAATCATTTTATCATAATAGTTTCTCCAATTTCTTGCTGAAGAACTCAGGGTTAAGTTGTATAATTTTGAAATTTTACCATCATAG
>NW_011264971.1:0-508 GCF_000146605.3 Meleagris gallopavo
ATGTAATAAAACCATAACAACCAAACATGCCTGTCTTGGACTGCTCTTTGCCAAACAGGAAAGCTGTCATTCTGTGCTAGAAAAAAAAAACTACAAATAGCAAAATGAGTGTAAAAAGCAAAAGCCAAAATTCTTCTGTAGAGAATATATTAAGAGTTATGCACTGGGTGTTATTATTTTGATCAACTATTTTTTTGCAACATTTTTATGACCGAAGACTATCAAGAGGCAAATGGACATAACAGGATCATTGTTGATGAATGCTGAGTAAGAAACTGTAATTATAACTACAGACACATTTGTAGTAGTGAACACATACAAACCAGTTACTATAATGTGAAGAAAAGTAATTTAATATAGACTTCAATTTGTATTTTTACATTAAACCCTAAACCTGAAATCCCTTGTTCATGTGCTTGACTTTACATCTGTAAACCGTTATATGCTCTCCACAGAGCTGCTCACAAAGCAAAAATTAAGTATACGTGTATATATGTATAAAACATTT
>NW_011264972.1:0-440 GCF_000146605.3 Meleagris gallopavo
GCTCCGTTCACAGTCCCACGTGCTTACAGGTCAGCGAGGTGCAGAAATTGAAGGCAGTTCCAATGCACCAACACAGGACAATCTGCACGCTGACTGCAATCGGTGCCTACTTCTCCCCTCCATTAAGGGGTAAAATTTAAAATTGTCAGGAAAAAAAACCAAACATTTTCTCCTAACACAAAGTACACAGGGTAGTGGACACACCAAGTGATGGAGCTCCTGTTGAAACAGAGCATCTCCAAGGGGCCTCAGTGGCATTTTGTGGCTTTGACAGGTTGGCTGAGCAACCTCAAGTCTCTCAGCTCCTCCAGATATGCTGAAGAGCTATGTCTATGCTGCAAGCCCCATGTCTAAGTCTGGAGTGATGACATCTCAGTGGGGATTTCAGTATGCATAAAGAGGTCCTTTTCAGTTTGATCAGCTTTTAGAACCATGGAATC
>NW_011264973.1:0-476 GCF_000146605.3 Meleagris gallopavo
GACGCTGCCATCGTCACGGCCCTGCCATCAGGGCTCCAACTAAGGCAGCCAGCTGCCCAGGCACTCCGGCCAAGACCTTTGTGAAGCACCACTTTGTTCATCCCTGCAGTGATGGGCACGCAGCCCCTACTGACGAGGGAGACATGGCATGCCTGGCCGCTGACATCCACTCCATCCCATAGTGTGGGTCTGGCACAGCTCACGTCTCCCCTGGAACTCACTGGCTGAGCATCTCAGGCTCACAACCTTCCCCACGCTGCTGCTACGACGTGAGGTCTGTTACCGAGCTGCTGTTTGGAGCTACGTCCTGTACTGCTCTGAGAAGACAGGAGGGCGGCGCTCGCACAAGGTCACACGTGGGTTCTGTGCTGTGCTGGGCTCTCCCAACCCGCATCTTGGCCTCGCCATCGTGCGATTGTGCCACTTCTGTTCTGGTCGGAATGCCCGAGTCTCAACTTCGCTCTGTTCCGCAGCTC
>NW_011264974.1:0-549 GCF_000146605.3 Meleagris gallopavo
AACCCTTCTTTCTGCAGAGATGAAATGATGTTGACGGTTCTGGTGATGGTAATAATAATAAAATCTACTTTATTATAAAAGAGTAATGGAGAGAGAGGAGTAGACTAGTATAGTAATGTCTGTAAAATAATTATTCTTTACAACAAAATACAGGACAAATTGGTAGAAGACTTGAAAATCCCAATCATTAGAATTCAAACGACTAGAAGTAAATGGTCTACATACCCTCAGATGCACATCGCTTTTATTCATGTAACCATTCTTCTTTTAGTAGCCTTATCTTTAACTTCCAGGACAATCCAGCAAACTGTTGGAGTAACATGAACCATTCCTGCTTTGCTACATAACATGAAAGCAAAAGTGTACAAAGTCATTTCCAGTGAAGATAAGTCAATCACGGTGATGATGAGGCCCTGGTGTGATACAGCTTATTGCTAAGGCTAGAGGGAGAACACTGAGGAGTATCTCCCACACTGAAGTCAAAGGTGAAGTTCTCTGCAAGGCTTATAAGAAACAGAGATCAATGTTTATTTAGCCAGTGTAAATTCT
>NW_011264976.1:0-493 GCF_000146605.3 Meleagris gallopavo
GCTTACAAATGATTTGATTAACAAACAACAGGTTGCTCCTATTTCAGCGGGAGAGGGCTCCTGAGCTCTGTCCCTACCTTGGACTCCCTACGGCACTTTCTCCAGCCGCCCCATAACCCTTCCGCCCTTCCTTTCTCTTCCACTTGCAGGGGGTCTGGATTCCCACCTTCGGCTCCTTTGACACCATCTCCAAGGACGTCCGGACTGAGGATGGGACCGTGACTCTGCGGTGGCCGGTCTTTCACCTGGCCTCAAACCTCATAGCCACGCACCACCTCAAGCCCCGCAGGGAGTCCCTGCCAGGTAGGAGGGGGGATTAAACTGTTGCTGGCTTTGTGGACAGGGCGAAGGGCCACAGCCTCCATTCCCAAAAGCAAACCTCCCCCTCTGAGGAGCCCGTCCAAACGTGGGGCCGTTCTGGCTGATGTCCACCAGAAGCACTTCTAGGGAAGCACCTGTGGAAACCCAACCGTATCATCAACTCTGCCCTCGC
>NW_011264977.1:0-458 GCF_000146605.3 Meleagris gallopavo
TGAGTACACACAGAGTAGAGGGCGAGTACACCTAGAATGAAGTGTGCGTCAACACAATGTGACGTGTGTGTAAACAAGGAGTAAAGTCTGGGTAAAACCCTGTGAGAGGTAGATTGTGTTTTTGCAGTGGAAATTTTCAGTCACAACAAAAGCTGCTGAACAGAGTGAGGTTGAGACTGGGGCATTCCAACCTGGGTACAATTGGCACAGGCACGAGGTAAGGAAATTATATAGGGTAGGGAAGAGTCTGGAACAGGACAGAAGGAGTGCACTGATTTTTGATTACATTGTCCTCCTATTGCCATAGAAGTACAGAACATAACAAAAAACAAAGGGTTGGTATCAGACATGGCATGGAAATGGAAGGTAGCACCAGCGTCAGAAGATTGTGAGCCTGAGATGCTCAACCAAAGAGAGCCAGGAGAAGCTTTGCCTGTGTCGGATCCAGGGTATATAAC
>NW_011264978.1:0-476 GCF_000146605.3 Meleagris gallopavo
AACATGTGTAGGAACAGATGATGAGTTAGATTTGAAGGCAGCGCATTTTCAGTCTTTTTATAGTCCCAACGCTTCTACATGCAGTACGCAAGAAGAAATTAATTAAATTTATTTCTTTCTCCAGCAGAAACGATAACATTTGCTCTCCTGAGGAAGACGTACCTTGGGCTGCATTTGACAAAGGAAAAGCAAATAAATAAATAAATAAATAAATAAATAAATAAATAAGCAGCTTACGTGTTTCAAAAAGTTGGAATTTTGGCAATCTATGAAATTTGTTTAGAAAAACCTTTTCGTTGCCAGGTGACAAGGCAAAACATATCACATATGCTTAACAACCAGCTTGTACATATTTTGTCTTTCCAAGGTTTCTAGGGCTGGTCAGGCACAATGATGCATTACAGCTGAAGGAGCTTCCAGCAGGGACAAATGTTTGTCTCTTTCCAAAAGAATTTTCCTAATCCTTAAGATAAACA
>NW_011264980.1:0-522 GCF_000146605.3 Meleagris gallopavo
TGTGTGGAGCAGGGAACGCACACACAGTGCGGTCTCTCCATAATTACACCAGAGTGCTAAGACAGGGTAGCAGGAATGGGTACATTTCCTGTGCGTGTCCCTAATTCACTTAATTAACATGCTGAGAGACTGTTTCCATCAGAAGCCAATACAAGTACTACTTCTTACCCACTGGTTATGACCTTCACAGTAATAGGAGGAGAGAGAAGTACAGCATCTTCCAAGGAAAATTCCTTGGTGGCTAGAGGTTTGTAAAGGTTAAACCACTTCACAGACTTGCCAAAAAATAGGTGAAAAGTTAAAGCTAGGTTTGTTTTTTTTCCTTTTATGCTGGCCACCTGATATTTTCCCCCCTTTTTTTTTTTCTTTCTAGTCTTAAGAACTTTACCTTTCAGCACTGATTCTCTTGCAGTGTTAGGGACATGACTCAGAAGAGGGGTTTGATATGATAAACCAAGAGTAGGCCACATAGGTCCCCAGTAAAGCAGTTTAGTGCATCTTCTGAAAAGAGAAGTGTAAGTG
>NW_011264982.1:0-471 GCF_000146605.3 Meleagris gallopavo
CACACTGTTCGGCCTCTCCAGGGACTTCACACAGCTTTAAGTACCACCATTTAGACACAGACTCATAGCGCTGCACAGCCACCAACGGCCGCTGTCGGCCTCTCTATTCCTTCCATAGAGCACTGCCATCAGTCCCTCTTTGCACTCAAGACTCTCCTGTTTTCTCAGGTATCTCCTTTGTTGCACTACGGGAATGGTATTGCCATTAGCTACCGCAACCACCGCCAACCAAACCAAAACAAAAAGAACTTTCAGAAAGACCCCAAAAAACCCACTCTGTTTGCCATGATGAAAATGCATGTGCAAAAGCACAGCACTCACCCATGGCAAGCAAAGCATCCAGCAGGTCTGCTGACATCTCAGATTTAATGCAGTGCCCCAGGATACATCAAAGGCTGGACGAAGAGTCCATGATATAAAGACAGTGATAATTGGCATCAAAAAATATTTGACTCCGTAATGCTGGCACTC
>NW_011264984.1:0-417 GCF_000146605.3 Meleagris gallopavo
AAGATGTGACTTCCTGGTATAAATCTGATAGCTCTAAGCAGCTTATATTATTTTTCGTAGTTTTCATTTAATTCTGTATTTCCCTTCAAGTGTGTGGTCTTATTTAATTCAAAATGGCTGCCACATCCAGCTGGCACCAGTGAGGCTGAGTTCTGCCAAATCCCAAATGGTAGCAGTCCTCATCCTACACTTCACACTGGCAAAAGGGAGTCCTCCTTAGGGAGTCCCCTCCAGGCTCAAATGCAGCTCCCATCAGGTGAAGGCGAGAGAGAACCAAATGAATCAGCACAACCATCAGAGAGACAGAACAGAGAGGACTCCATTAAGGGATGATATGGAAAACAATAAATTAAAAAAAAGAAAAGAAAATAAGACTGACAAGAACCAGTCTGAGGTTATAGTATAAACTGTCACTGT
>NW_011264985.1:0-477 GCF_000146605.3 Meleagris gallopavo
GGCATATAGCAAGGATGACACTGTCATGTCTGTGCCTCAGTGGTAAACTCTTCTACAAGGACACTGCCTCTCAGATTTGAAGTCTGTGGATATCCCTCCCAGAGTCATTGCAGTTTTCCTTGCCACCAAGCCCTGCCCTGTCCCCGTCCCCATCCCCTATCAGTGGTCTCACATCTCCAAGCATCTGGTAATGGCCTGAAGTCTTCTGTTCATGTGATCAAGTCTTTCACTGGTATCATCCGTTTGCCTGGGCACTGAGGAGCTGCAGCAGAGCAGAGAGCAGCGTTAGTGGGATTCCATTTGGTTGGAGGTGACTGGAGAGGGCTGCCGTGCTCCAAGAGGGGACAATTTTACTTACTGCATCCTCACGTGCTGTGAAGATGTGTGGAAGTCGCAGACTGTTGGCAAAGGAGACAGAGTGAGTGGATGGGGAGCACCTCTAGAATTTTCCTGGTTACCTCCACGTTGGCACTTCCT
>NW_011264987.1:0-327 GCF_000146605.3 Meleagris gallopavo
TTGGGAACAAAAGCCAAGCCAGAGGTAAAGTAGAACTGTTGAGAAAGAAGAGTTTTAATTGCACAAAAATGCTCTGGCCAACAGGTTCTACAACTGTAGCAGTATGTGCTAGAAGGCTTTCAATTTAGAACCCCATCTTCTTATTTCTTCAGTTCATGCATGTCAACAATCAGTATTTCTGGGAAGAATAAATGTTTTGTCAGCTTTAGTCAAGAAAGCCGACTACCTTTCTTTGAAATACACTGGTCTAGATAGAATTCTATGGTGAATTTTTATAACTAAAAAAAAAAAAGAAACAAACCAAGAAACAAATACTTTCTAGCTTCT
>NW_011264988.1:0-446 GCF_000146605.3 Meleagris gallopavo
CATAAAGCATATTTTTAAACATTAAGAACGAGAAATCATCTCCATGTACCGGTCATTTCTCACCATGATATTGAGTGTGGAAGATCATGCAGGCAGCATTTACTTATGTTTTTTCCTAATCCTGTTAACATTTAGGTTAAAATTTACGTTGCTGCTCCTCAATGCTATAGCATACAAACTCCTCACAAAGAAAGTCTTGCCATCTCCTGGGTCTGATAGATTATCTTAGGTGAAAATGCAAATAATAATAATAACAACAACAATAATAATAATAAAAGCATTTAAAATTCATGATGTACATTATAGTAAAACTATGCAGTTTACCGATATCTACATAAATATAATTAACACTATATGATAAGCATTTTCTAAATCTATTTCTTCTGTACTTCATTTAGTAAAGATTTTGAAATTAAAATCTTCATAATAATAATAATATGTATAAT
>NW_011264990.1:0-323 GCF_000146605.3 Meleagris gallopavo
TACTATAATTTTAGTACTTCTAACTGCACAAATATCTACAGGAAGAAATCCATCTTCTAAAGATAAATATGAAAGACAGGATTATACAGCATCAGACAAAGACTTACAATAACAAATGCTACCTAATAGCATTACACTTCAGATTAAAGAAAGTGTAAGTAGAGAAAGAGGAGATACTTTTTAAGGAAAAGGCTGTGATGAAACCTGTACTAATTAAATTATTTCAGGTGTAACATCAATCACACACACACACACAAACAAAAAAAAAAAAAAGAAAAAAAGGTAGGGGAGCTGTAGTAGGAATAACTAGAAATTAGAAGAAA
>NW_011264991.1:0-449 GCF_000146605.3 Meleagris gallopavo
CAAGTTGAATGGAACAGAGAGACAAGGTGGTTGTGTGCTGTGTGCATCACTGACCAGATAGAGTCAGAAATGAATTTCCTCTGTTGCATGGTCAGGAGGATTTTGTAAGGTTCATGTATGGAGCGAGGAGTGACAAAGTCTGAAGTTGCTCTTATTTGTTTTGTGCCTCAGGCTGAGACGTTTTGACAGCGTTGGCATCCGCTTAAAGTGTGCAAGCAAAGGCCAAGTGTGCAGTCGTTTTGCTGCTGGGATGCTCCAGCTGTCATGTCCAGGTGCTGCAAACCACGCTCCAAGCATGCAGCCTGGGCACTCAGGGGGAGCTGGGGCTGGAGCCTGCAGCTTTGTCTGCCCATGGCTGCGCTGCGCTGGGTTCTGCCCAGGCAGGCTGTGGGTTACAGGTGTTGGAGGTGCAGCAGGCTGTTAGTAGGGGCACGAGGGCAGCAGCTTGT
>NW_011264992.1:0-480 GCF_000146605.3 Meleagris gallopavo
TAATTACAGCCAAGCTTCAGCTTATGAAAAACAATTAAGTTTCTAGTTCAAAGGAAAAAGAAACAACACCAAACAACCTAAAATAGGTTGCAACCACATGCAGTTCTGCAATCACTTATACTCAGCCAAAGACAGAAAGCCATACATGATGCTCTGCAGGAACAATCTGTAGCAGACGAACAGCTTTCTGCTCCAGTATAACTATTCCTACGTGACCCTTTTTCTGCTGTTACTCAGACACTGGAGTCACTGCAATCACTGCCAGTGTTGGAAGAAAGCTGCTTCCATTACTGCAGGCATTCTCCCATATACCAGGAAGACCCTATTTGCAGTTGTGTTTATAAATACTGCAGCTGCTGGAGTATTTGAAGCAATGGCAGCAAAGCATCAGCATCCAGGACACGCTCAAGCTGTCAGAAACCTCAAGAGTTAGGCTGGTCTCAAGAGGCATTCTGCAGCTGTCACTTTGCCTCTTCCCAA
>NW_011264993.1:0-516 GCF_000146605.3 Meleagris gallopavo
TTCTCCAACATGAAATATTTCATACCTTTCAGAGCTAAGGTACCCCTGCTGAACTCCACAGTCTATCTGTAGCTAATAACTACGTTTCTGAAGTTCACATTTATTCCATTTTTCTCCTTTAGTTTTGTTTTCTAAGCCTTTCTGCTATTTTCTGGCATGTTAAAATCCTTGTGAACCTGTGGAAGTCCAGACAGACTCAAAACAGAAACTTATGGATGAACAACAGATGTCACGTGCTGGCTTAACTCACTGCTTTGAAATGTTTCCTTAACAAGTGGAAAATATCAGCGCATCACTCAGACAACCCCACAAGTTTTGGGAATTACAAGTCACAAACTCTTAAAGAAATGAATGCATTCCAGTAACTTTTGAAAATCAATGAGAAAAGCTAACCTGAGTGCTTCTAGAGATATTGTCTAAATGTTAAGAATGACATTCCAAGCTGCAGAAGAGATTTAAAACAGGATGTGTACTCTTGAAATTGAATTGTCCTTTCTATTAGATAGAAAGTGGAGG
>NW_011264994.1:0-411 GCF_000146605.3 Meleagris gallopavo
GGCATGCAGATCTAGGGATGAAATTCTTGTCCCCAGATTTACATCAGGTAGCACACAGGCCTTGTGAAGCAGGTTGGGACACAAAGCCTTTCCTTTCAGCCTGTAGATATGTCACAGCAGAGCAGCAGAGCGATCAGCAGCCTACTTGTCTATGGGCTTTGAGGAAGGAT
The DNA here is from genome assembly GCF_000146605.3 of Meleagris gallopavo. Taxonomy (NCBI): domain Eukaryota; kingdom Metazoa; phylum Chordata; class Aves; order Galliformes; family Phasianidae; genus Meleagris; species Meleagris gallopavo. The sequence goes on from NW_011264994.1 coordinate 171, forward strand.
GGCTGTCACACCAGCCTCCTGCGGTCAGCCCTGCAGGGGAGACCTGAATGTTTAACAAGAGCTGGGACTTTCTAACCTTTACTTTCCTCTTTCTTCCCCCTATATCTTCTTCCACGCCTTTTCTCCCTCCAGGCACCTCCTGTGGCAGAGCCTGCTTTGACTTACCCATGCTTTTCCCTTAACCTCTGCTCTGTCCCAGGAAGCAGTGTTACGGGTGTACACAGCTCTCCATGCAGCACTG
>NW_011264998.1:0-411 GCF_000146605.3 Meleagris gallopavo
AAGCTCCCTTCAGGAACTGAAAGGCTGTGATGAGGTCTCCCCAGAGCATTCTTTTCTCCATGCTGAATAAGCCCACTTCCTTCAGCCTTTCTTCATAGGAGAGGTGCTCCAACCCTATGATCATCTTCATGGCCCTTCTCTAGACACTCTCCAACAGCTCCAAATCCTTCCTATGATGGGAGCACCAGGTCTGGATGCACTACTCTGGATGAGGCCAAACAAAGGCAGAGCAGAAAGGGACAGTCCCCTCCTCCCCACTGTTCATCCCTTTGTTAGTGCTGCCCAGGATACTGTTGGCTTTCTGGACTTCAAGCACACACTGCTGGCTCATGTCCAGCTTTTTTCCCTTGACTCCAATGTTCTCTGCAGGGCTGCTCTCAATGAGTTCTTTCCCAATCTATACTCATATCT
>NW_011264999.1:0-403 GCF_000146605.3 Meleagris gallopavo
CAGGACTTGTTTTCACCTTCATCTCCCAGAGACATTATCACCTTCCTTGGATTTCTTACAGGTTTCTGTCAGATGTGCATGCCTAAAGGAGAAACTATTAATGTTAGTTTTGTTCGTGCATCTTTTTAAAAAAGATGGTGACTACCATTTTAATGAAATTTAAATATTCACCTGAGAGAGGATTTCTGCAATCTACACGAAAATGTTGTTTATTATAGTGTATTATTAACAATACCCCGAAACCACTGCAGAATTCAGCAGACAAGTATACCACACACTGTACAGGAATTTACTGTGCCTCTTAGAGTTTATAATTTAGTTGATAATCAGCAATATAAAGAAATATGGAACACACTATCAAAAATAAAAGCATAGCTTTATGTGCATATAGGTGTATATATGG
>NW_011265000.1:0-450 GCF_000146605.3 Meleagris gallopavo
TATTTGGGGCCTGGCTAATGCTTACCGGGCCTTATTCAATACTATCCTGGAGAGGGAGAGAGTTTGTGAAATTGAAAAGGAGAGTCTCAGGGAAACAGTGCAAAATGAGCGAGAGAGTCTCCTGGTCGAGAGAAACAGCCTCCAATCTGAGAGAGATGCCCTCCGAATTGAGAGAGACTCCCTGCAATCCAAACTCAACAGTCTTCAATCTCAACAAGACACCCTCCAATCTGAGCTAGATACTCTCATAATCGAACGAGACAGGCTCCGAGCTGAACTGGAGGATGAGAGCATTGGAACTGACCAACCTGATCAACTACAAGAAGCACCACAATTGATGTCACTTGCCCCTGTAAGAGGACGGAAAATGAAACGAATCTCGACTCAGTTAGAAGAGAAGAAAGAAGAGGAGAGAGGTCCAGAGGAGTGGCGTCCAAGATCCACAAGAAG
>NW_011265002.1:0-379 GCF_000146605.3 Meleagris gallopavo
TATGAATGCACAAGAGTAACAAAAGAACAAAAAACAATTTGACTCATTCCTGGCCTCCACCACTTTGAAATTAATTACATAGGGCCCAGTGAACAGTGCAAAGCAGACCTCTGACAAGCTGATTGCTCACACTTCAGCCTCCTGGTCGTTCCCTTGGTGTTGCTCAGCACATGCCAGGCTGTGACACAGGTGTGGATTTTCCCTGAGGAGTAAACAATTACTAAGAAACAGGCTTCTTTGCCAACTGATGCCTTCTTTATCAAAGTCTAAAAAGAAGTACAAAAAACAAAAGGGAGAAAAAGTTTACTTTTGTTGATTCTTCTATGTTCAGATAAAGAAGAATTTATTTGCATTTCTCGTGCACAGGGAAGGGAAAACC
>NW_011265003.1:0-308 GCF_000146605.3 Meleagris gallopavo
GAGGAGGTTTCTGTCCCTTGTTGATTCTGACAGGCTAGTTACAGAGAATTTTGCTCTGTGAGTATACTTATATTATTAAGCTGTACATGTCTGAAATTTGAAAATGGTTTAGTGTGAATGCTCATATTACATGTAGCTGCCCAAAAGAGAAGAGCATGTAAGAATTTTGAGCTGTTTTTTTTACCCTCGAAATAATATTATTTATTTAATTACTTATTATTCTCATCAGAGCAGAGACAGATGCAGGCCAGATGAACTAAGAAATAAAGTACAAGTAATTAGTCTTTACTAAAAAGAAGGTAGCTGTG
>NW_011265005.1:0-487 GCF_000146605.3 Meleagris gallopavo
ACAGATGTTTCTGAAGCCCCAAAGCCCTTTCAGTTGGCATTCACCTGCCAGTGCTTTTTGTCGGAGGGGAGGACATGGCAGATGAAAAGCTCTTACTGCCTTACCGTGCTGAGCTGATTCATCTCTGCTGCATGCTTGCTTTCAGGAGTTACCTAAAAAAAAAAAAGATAACATTGAGTGCTGTTATTTTTAACGCAGAAAACAGCTGCATGGCTGGTTTCACCCACAGCTTGTTTCACCCAAGAAGCCCATGGAGAAGATGCTCCCCAGCACCCACAGCAGCACAGCCCAGGCTCAGCCTTACCTTTAGCATGCCTTTGGTTCTTCTGCACAGGCACACCAAAATCAAAGCAGGAAGAAAAGAGTCACAACCACTAACCCGGGGATGGCGTACAGGTAGATGATTGCTACGAGACCTGAGGAGCACAGGAATGTGTGTGAGCTGCTGTCCCCACAGCAGGCTCCAGATTTGAGCTCCAGCTCCGTG
>NW_011265006.1:0-438 GCF_000146605.3 Meleagris gallopavo
AGAAATAGACGTGGAGAAACCGTAGGGTGCGCAGCAGGAAAGGGCGGATCAGAGCAGTCACTTACAGCCCCACTCTTCCCTCCTTTCTGAAGAGGCAGACGGAGAGCCTGTGCACAGGGGTGCATCTCAGCAAGGCAGCCGTCGGTCACGACTGCCCGTCCAGCCGGGAGGAACAGAGGCCACGCACACGACTGGTGCTCCAGGTAAAGCCCCTCGTAGAGCTCCGTGCCGTGGTTAGAGGTTGCTCCCTCCCACTGCCCCCAGTTCCCAGACACGTAGGAACTTTGCCCTTTGGGAACAAGGCCAGGGGAACCACTTTCAGCAGATGAGGGGAGGAAATAGGACCCTCCAACGTACCTCCTGCCCATAGTCCCCCGCATTCCAGAGCTTGAGGTGCCTTCCTTGAGGCACCAGGCACAACAGCAGCCTGGAGCTGGA
>NW_011265008.1:0-577 GCF_000146605.3 Meleagris gallopavo
ATCAGTTCTGTAAGTTCTAGAAACTTTAAAAAACAAAAAACAGAAAACAAACAAAAAAAACAAACAAAACACAACCTACAACCTTTCAAGGTCTCAGAAATTAAAAATGTGCTTTCTGGATTTCTTTCCAGCAAATAAGATTTTACTTTGGGAAAGAGCATTATTTTTAAAATGCATTTTCCATTGAAAATCTTGTTTGCACCAAGTAAAATACAAACTTTGGCCAAGGCCTGCTGCCATTAAAAACGATGACCAAGCTTTTCTAACAAGGAAAATGTGAACACTGATACTATTTTCTTCCCTAGTGTTTGAGTCTAGCAGGTATTTTTGGATCTGGCTGCATCCAGGAATATAGGAGTGGTTTTAGTCTAGGAGATTCTTTTCAAGTATTAAATTCTTAGAATCAAGAGGACATAGTAGGCAACCAATTTAAACAAGATTATTTCACTTGCTTAGTGAAGGAAAGTCATTTTATAAGATCTGGTCTTCTATAAATTGCTGGTGTTTTCAGTAGCAAACGAACTCATAACTCTTGAGATAGGCCTAATCTTCACTTCATCTCTGCAGTGGATTCCAA
>NW_011265009.1:0-417 GCF_000146605.3 Meleagris gallopavo
TTCACCTGTGCTCTTGCAGCTGACTCATTGCTTGCTTCAGGTGATCAATCAGTGGTTCAAGCTGTGATTCAACAGTTCCCATACCGCATTCCATCCCTTGAATCATTTTGTGGCCCTCTGCTGGACTCACTCCAACAGGTCTACGTCTCCTCAGTATTGAGGACTCCACATCTAGATGCGGTACTGCAGGTGAGGCCTCACCAGCATAGAGCTAAGGGGCAGGATCACCTGCCTTGCCATGCTGGCTGTGCTTCTTTGATGCAGCCCAGGATATGGATGGCTTTTGGGCTGCTAGAGCACACTACTGACTCATATCTGGATGCCATCTAACAGCACCCTAAATCTTTCTCTTGATAAAGTACACTCATTTCTAACAGCATTATAATCACTTCTAGCGGTACTACATCACTGTATTCA
>NW_011265010.1:0-461 GCF_000146605.3 Meleagris gallopavo
GCATAGAGGGTCTGGCTCCAAGGAGGTCAGGAGGTAAGGTTAACTGTTGGGATGCAGGTAAGGTTGGAGTCCATTTTCTCACTGCTAACAGAGGGAAGGAACAAACAAGCTTATGTTAAAACTCAGAGCAGAAAGAAGTTAAAAATAAACACACAGTCTAACAACATCACAGAATGCTGGGAGTGCAAACATGTCCCTGCAGTACAGAGGGGTCTCTGTGTAAGCAAGCTCTCCAGCTCTTCCCAGAGCCAGCAGGTCAGACATGCTGCACAACAGCTTTTGGTTAGATAGTGGTTTGCCCCATAATGAATGAAATATATTATTTATATACAGAAAGAACAAGTCCCTGCAGACTTTGCAGAGATCCAGTTTCAAGAGTGCTGGCACGTTGGTAAGGGCTACCGTGAGCCTGCTCAGTGCAGCACATTATTCACAGCTTGTGAAGCTGGGCATTCCCCACC
>NW_011265011.1:0-336 GCF_000146605.3 Meleagris gallopavo
TTTTTCCTCACTAATTTGTTCATTATTCAAAATTGCTCAGCAAATGCTTTTTGTGAGTGCTTTTTTTTTTTTCCCACTATATCTTTGGAAAGTGATGGTTATATAAGTAGAGTTTTTACAGTGGGACTGAAGAAATCTGAATGTTCTCTTTTACTGTGCTTTTGACGAAGGTGAAAATAACCCATTTTCTATGGGTTATTTGCTATATTTTCTGAAAATGTGAATAGTGCAGCAGCTTTTCTTTTTATTCATAGGGTTTCAGGCCAGAAGGGACTATTAGATCATCTACTCTAATCTCTTTTATGATGCAGATATAGTAGGAATTCATCTAATTTC
>NW_011265014.1:0-469 GCF_000146605.3 Meleagris gallopavo
CTGAACTGGAGGATGAGAGCATTGGAACTGACCAACCTGATCAACTACAGGAAGCACCACAATTGATGTCAGTTGCCCCTGTAAGAGGACGGAAAATGAAACGAATCTCGACTCAGTTAGAAGAGAAGAAAGAAGAGGAGAGAGGTCCAGAGGAGTGGCTCCAAGATCCACAAGAAGCACCCCTAAGTCCAGGGGAGGGGCCCTCAGTAAGACCACGGTCACCGGCGCCAATGAGGGCAACAAGAAGTTCCGAAAGAGTAAGAGGTGAGCAAGATATCGTTACCATTGTTGATCGATCTCTGAAAATGAATGAAATTCGAAGTCTGAGAAAAGACTTTTCACGTCACCCAAATGAGCCTATTGCCACTTGGTTACTTCGATGTTGGGACATTGGGGCCAACAGTGTGTGGCTGGATAGTAGAGAAGCTCGCCAACTGGGTGGCGTTGCTAGGGACTCAGCCATTGACAG
>NW_011265015.1:0-314 GCF_000146605.3 Meleagris gallopavo
TGATGCGTCTTAGTTGGGTCTTGATGTTTGACCATCAAGAATAGTTCAAATATAGCCAATTTTCTCCAGGCTTTTGGATTATCTTCAAATTTCAGTTGACCATTTCTTGACATTTGGTACATAACCCATTTATTTAGAAAAATATCCCCTCTCAAATAAAAATAAAATAAAATAAAGGAAATTATTGTAGCCCTCTTTAAGCAACAGTTCAGCAATTACGATATTTCTGATTTGGCTTCAGCCTCAATTCACCCTTCTCCTTTGCCTGAAAAGAATTAATCCTGCTCTTACTGGCCTTCCACAAGGGCCCAAGG
>NW_011265016.1:0-424 GCF_000146605.3 Meleagris gallopavo
GATGGCCCAGCCTATAGCATGGGACTTGGAACTAGATGATGTTAAGGGTCCCTTCCAACCCAAACCATTCTAAAATTATTTTTTCCTGACAGCCCAAGTTAGAAAACTGGCAGTAATGTGCCAGCGGTCCCAGTGAAACTAATTCCTTATTGTTCTGTATGTTAGGCTATGAGCTGGCGAGGCACTGCCACTGGTGTGGGCACTGCGGCACGCAGACAGAAGCTGTGCAGCATGGAGGGGCTGTGCTTGGCCAGGCACTGCTGGCGCGGAGCCGCCGGCATTTGGTCCTTTGGCCAGGGGATTTAGGAATTGGGATACCCCGCATCTTGCCATCCCAGGTTGAACAAGATCCCAAATGACTCTCTTGTTTTGCCTTATCTTACAATGCATAATGCACATTAAAGAGGCTGGTTGTGTATTCTGT
>NW_011265018.1:0-368 GCF_000146605.3 Meleagris gallopavo
TTTTATTTTGCCTTAATGCATACTTTTTGCTAAGTACTAAAACACAGAATATTTGAATTTCTTGGCAAAAATATTTATTACATTTTATGGATTGAGAAATTCTGAGAAATGAATGCATCAATTAGAGATTATTTCTTTTTATATATCAAAAAGAAAGACTTTCTGAATCTTATGATCTGTCTTTGAATTAAAACAAACAAAAAAGTTTTACAATAAAAACTGATGCTTCAACGGGACTTTTTTTTTTGCAGTTCTCAATAGTATGATGCTCTTTTTGGGCAGGGATGTACATAGTCATGCATCCCCTGCAAAGCAAGATATCATGACATACCTAAGAAAGACCCAACGAGTTATGGTAATACCAAAGT
>NW_011265019.1:0-406 GCF_000146605.3 Meleagris gallopavo
TGCTGCATGAGTCAAAGAGAAGATTCTGCCTGAAATTAAGAAGCAGAGGGACTTAAGTTACAAAAATGACAAACGATAATTTTCCAGCATTGAAGGAGATCAGACAGACTTCCATTAAAAGAAAAGAAAAAGAGCTTAAAGAAGTCCCTGATCATTGAACTGTGGCAAACAGGACTCAGTTAACTTCTTTCCTGTTCCCTTCAGGACTCCAAAGCACGTGTAAGGTGTCTACATTTTCTGAACAAATACTTTCACCTGATAGAAGAAAACAAGGAGAGAATAAGAGCCATAGAAAACCTAGATGGGTAAAAATGGGTAACTGTGAAGCAGTTAAAAAGTGTTAATGCTGTGTTGACTTAAATGCTTCTAGCCCCTTTTCATATAAATGTATATTACTTGGCTGCTG
>NW_011265020.1:0-325 GCF_000146605.3 Meleagris gallopavo
TCATTCTCCATGTGCCATCCAACTTTTCGCACTGGCCATATGTGGGAATTGTATGGGCTGTTGTAAGGGCAGGTCTTATAATGCCCACTTTTTCAAATTCTTGCACTGTTTTTGATATTTTCGTCCTGCCCACCCGGGAGTCTGTACTGTCTCACATTAGTAACCCCGGCGCGGTTTCGGCAGGCAAATTGGCCCGTGTTTCGCATGGCCTCTTAATATTACCTGCACCGCCCGGATCCTAATACATCTCTGTCGGAGTCTGAACTCTCCCACGGTTGTGTGGAGAGCCAGACCGCATAGAATATCTATGCCCAAGATGTATTTC
>NW_011265021.1:0-304 GCF_000146605.3 Meleagris gallopavo
AACACATTCTGAAATTTTTATATTTAATAGGAAAAAAACCCCACACCATATTCCATACTGGAGCTTGAAAGTACATTTGATAATACAGCAGCATTTTGGGTTTTTGGTTGCAGTATTACACGCTTGATCCTTCTGCAGGCACTCAGAACCTATAAATGTAATGTAATAGGGTTGGATGGAGTATTTTTGTATCCGTAAGAATGAATATGTAACATTGCAGACACAGCCCCATTCACAATTGCACTGTGTGTGTATGTGTGTGTGTGTGTGTGTGCGTGTGTGTGTGCTCTATTTTGGTTTAGAT
>NW_011265023.1:0-331 GCF_000146605.3 Meleagris gallopavo
GTCTCCAGTACATCTTACAGTACTACATTATCAGATTAAACCCAACTAAGGCTCTATTTTTACGGGGGAAAAAAACAACACACAAACAAAAAAATGAAAACAAAAAAACTCACTTTTCTCTGCAGTTTTTGCTGCCAACCCTCAAGCAGTATGAGAAATAAAGTGTTCCTACAGAAACAAGATTAGCTAAGATTGAAAAACTAATCTTGAAAACAAGAAAAAAACACCTCTGTTTGTTGAAAAACAAAGAGATCTGACTCACTTGATAGCAAGAGATGATATGCAGGAATGAGAAGAAGAAAAAGCTCTTTTCAGAAGCAGACAGAGTTAA
>NW_011265024.1:0-327 GCF_000146605.3 Meleagris gallopavo
GGACAAGTAGAGAACACAAACACATTTGTTTCTTGGTAAGGGGCAGAAAATGAAATGTGGCTGGTTGTATTGCCTATATATTCTCAGATAAATTTCAGGAAGCAGGAAGATGTGTTCAGTCACACTTGTAAAACTGATCTTTGTTGAATGATATAACTGCATGTATGTCTTCCACAGTTACAGTGCTTACTGTCTCCATTAGATTTTAGTAATTTTTTATTCCAAGTGAGTGCTTTCTAGTTTAATAATATCACTTATGTTAACAAGTTGATTCCTTTTTTTTTTTCTCCCTTCCTTTTGTTTTTTTTTTTTTTTTTTTTGTTTAGT
>NW_011265027.1:0-341 GCF_000146605.3 Meleagris gallopavo
GTTTGCTATAAAATTTATAATATTTCATTTGTACTACAAACAATCTCGTAAGGGTTGTATTAAGGTTAAAAATATGTTTCCTAGAAGGAAGTAATTGAATAAGAGGTTTTATTATGAATTAAGCACACCCTATTTTGTAAGGATAGGACTAATAAATCAAATTACATTAGATGCTGAAGAGAATATTTTGTAGTCTAGTGACTGCATCTTGGTTATCTAAACATGCAAATTTTGTGAAAATGTTGCAAAGAAAGGAATGGAAAGTAGTAACTACTTATGAATTAATATTCTTTATTTTTATTTCACATTTCTCATGCTTTTTTTTTTTTCTTTCGTAAGAA
>NW_011265028.1:0-431 GCF_000146605.3 Meleagris gallopavo
AGCCAGCTCAGAGAGGAAAGGCTGGGAATGATTTTCACCCAGGTCTACCACTGAAGCCAATGCATTGTGCAATTACATCCTGCAAGGTTAAGGTATCTCAGGATTCCTGGAGAAGTCATCTTTTGCTGCCAAGACATGCTTCTAGGAAGGACAGGAAAGGAATGATTCTCCTGTTTCCAACAGACACACGAAGCCTTACTAAAGCTGTTACTCTCTTAGGCCCTGTCCATAGTAGCTCCTGTAACAGAAGCACTTAATTTACCAGCAGTTCAAAAGTCAGGGCCCTAAAAATCACAGTATTACTTTGTAATCAGTTTTTCCTTTTTTTCTTTAAAGTACAACCAATGACTTTTTTGTGGGTTTTTTTTCCCTTCCTTTAGTATTAAATTACAGAAAGCTTGGCCATGTTTGTTTAACCTCAGGCTTTGCTG
>NW_011265029.1:0-301 GCF_000146605.3 Meleagris gallopavo
AAAGCATTTCAAAACGCTGAGTCACATACCTTCATTTTAGAGATATATAATATTAATAGAACTTGGCTAAATCAGATCTATCAGTGCGATGACATTTCAGAAATGAGGCTGTCCACATAAAACTGATTTGTCTCTGAATGTCTCTGATACGTTATTAAAAATCCCAAGCTGTATCCCTTTCTCAAGAGGAATTTTGCCTCTCACAGAGCTCTGAATAAACAATATTCATTCAGAGAAGTTTCACAATCCTGTGCTGTTCCTCAGTTCTCAGTGCTCAGCCCTACCCTGCTCAGGTGCCCAA
>NW_011265030.1:0-528 GCF_000146605.3 Meleagris gallopavo
TGGCTGGGCAATATATTTCTACTTCCATTTAGGGAGCATCGTGTTTATTTCATTATTTTTTGGTGCAAGCTCTAAGATACAGCCTGGTTGAAAAAAGAAAGCTGGAAGTACACATAGAATCCCTTGTCCCCAGAGAGTTGCTTCAAATGTACTTTAAAATGAAAATAAAAAGAAAATATACTTCCTGACAGTATGCCTGTCTACAGATTGGGTAGGTACATGTCTGTGTTTGAAAAGTAATGACTTTGGAATAGAGCTAATCAGGTAATTATTTTGGGCTAAGTCTAGATAGTTAGAACAGGCCTTTCATAGGCACAGAAATGCGGATGAACTATGATTTCTCAGCTCATTTTTTCTCATTTTAACCTTTAAGTTGCTGGCAGCAGTGTGGACTGTGTATTTTACATTCAGATCAGTTGGTCTTTAAAGGCAAATAAAGTGAATATAAAATACTTGTCTTTTCCCATTTTCAGCTGTCAGACTGTCTTCACCAAGCTTGATGTCTTCCCAACTGATCCTGTCATATTT
>NW_011265031.1:0-485 GCF_000146605.3 Meleagris gallopavo
CGACTGGGGAGATGCTATTAGTGCACATCCAAATAAAACAACGTTTGCTGTAGCTGTTCTAAAACATGTTTTTGTTCTCTAGGGAGAAAATCCAGGTTTGAAGCAGGCTGTCAATAATAACTGGTAACCAAAGGAGGGGTTGAAATATGCATACTGATGCTCTTGGGGCTGTGGAGCACACACTTCTCCTTCAGAGTGACTGTTTGGGAACTAAAAGGGGACTTAATTTGCTTCTGGATAATAAGAAAAACACACTGCTGAAAATGGACAAGATTTCATGGTGTTACCCTTGTTCTTCACCCACTGGTGTGGTGGATATTCATCTCACTGCAAGCAATATTTTTCATGATAGGTGAGGACAACTCAGAGTTTAGAAGCGCCAATATAGCTGTGATTTATGAATTCTGAATAATTTTGTAGGAAAAAAATTGCAGTACCCTAAAATTAGTTTGGTTGCAGAGAGGAGTTGGTCGGGTGCTGTCAGA
>NW_011265032.1:0-502 GCF_000146605.3 Meleagris gallopavo
GCGGAGGGATCCGCGGATCCGCGCCCCCGGGAAAAAAAGAAAATAAGGGACCCCGAAATAATTGAAAACAGTGGCAACAATCTGAGGTAAAACAAAGTAATTTACTAAATATGGTATCAACAGAATTTTATAAGGAGAGAGAATGTGAAATTGATAGTGGATCGGCCTTACCACAACGCTGAGATGAGAAGCGCAGGCAGAGAAGCGCAGGCGAGAAGCGCAAGCGAAGCAGCGCAGGCAGAGAAGCGCAAGCGAAGCAGCGCAGGCAGAGAAGAGAGCATCAGGTGACCTTGCCGGGAGTTATATCTCCTCGCTGACCGCAAAGCCCCCTGGGGAAACGTAGCTGCTCTTCTCCGCTGGACAGGCACCCGGAACTTGAGCATCAGCAGTCAAACCCCCAGTACCATTGCATGATGTTATGATGTGGAATACCGATAATGAAAAATCATGAAACCATGACATTCCACCCCTTATTCCACATCACTACATCATGCTTAATATA
>NW_011265035.1:0-441 GCF_000146605.3 Meleagris gallopavo
AAAACACAATATTTGAATAGGCACAGAAGATGCTTTAAAGTGCTTTCTACTTAAAAAAATAATAATAATAATAATTTTCAGTGGTACCCTGGAAATGATATGATCAAGTTCTGTTCTGAAGTACCATTCAACACTGATTCATAGGCATTTATTTAATTCCTTAACACAGAGAACATAGCTGGTCAATGAACTCTACATGCAGACTTTTAATATATTTTTCTACCACTGACGTGATATTCTTCCTAAAAAGAAATTTTCACTTACTTTTGCTTTATTTCGACAAATGCTTTCATGAGAAAACTATGAAGAGATTTGAGATGCATGTTTTCATAATTTATCTTCTTCAGCTGCTATCAGGCTCGCACATGATATTTATTCTCATGTTTCCATCACAATACTGTTGTCTTCTAATCGTTATCTTCAGTCATATGCTATTTTTGC
>NW_011265036.1:0-478 GCF_000146605.3 Meleagris gallopavo
AAAAGGGTTCTGAATTGCATTTGCAGAACAGCAGAGTTGGGCACAGCTTTATATCCATTTCATAAGGGAAGAGATTAACATTGTACTAAGAGTATCAGCTCGGGAACACAGATATTCCTGGAGAATGTCATTCCTAGAGATAGTCAAGAAAATGGCCTTGGATCTCATGCTGGAGACAAAGCTCGAGTTTCTAACATGTTTAGCTTTGTTGTGTGGACCTATGATTTTTCCCACTAATCCAGCGTGTTTTGCAGCTGGTGGCTGTTATGCTGCTAAAAGTTGAATGGAACAGAGAGACAAGGTGGCTGTGTGCTGTGTGCATCACTGACCAGATAGAGTCAGAAATGAATTTCCTCTGTTGCATGGTCAGGAGGATTTTGTAAGGTTCATGTATGGAGCGAGGAGTGACAAAGTCTGAAGTTGCTCTTATTTGTTTGTGCCTCAGGCTGAGACGTTTTGACAGCGTTGGCATCCGCTT
>NW_011265037.1:0-436 GCF_000146605.3 Meleagris gallopavo
GTGGGTGTGATTTTCCTGGTCAGAAGGCAAAGGAAAGCCACCTGCTTGTTGGGGCAGCCTTTTGGGCACGAGCAGAGACAACAAGGGCAGAGGAGGAGCCCTGGCTCCTGAGGTGAGGGCCAGGCCTTAGCACCAGACTGTGCGCTTTCCATGCACAACACAGGGACCTGCCCACTCCACTCTGCCTGCTCTCCCCACAGGAGACATCGTGACCGTGTGGTCAATGCCCCAGCACCTCCCTGATCACCTCAGCCCTGCCCACGCCTGACAGCAGCATCACCACCCCGACAACGCTTTCTTTCCCAAACCAGCTCACCCCGGATTCCTGGGTCGCTGCACAGACGCTGCACAGCCTTGACAACTTGGGGGCCAGCTTCTCTGTCATCATGGGCTCTGCAAGAGATGCGCAGAAACATGAGCGGAGCCACAACCCAGA
>NW_011265038.1:0-452 GCF_000146605.3 Meleagris gallopavo
GGATTATGGAACAGGTGTGACTATTACAGATCTCTCACAGCTCAAAAAGGCAGTAATCATATGACAGTCAAGAAAATACACTACATTTCTAACCTCTAACCAACAGGTTTCCTATTTTACTTTTTTCCCCCCAAGAAGTTCTCCGTTTGGTAGATTAGGCAGTGTGCATATTTTGCATCCCTATTTTGCAGGCTGAGTATTCCACAGCAACATGAGAAAAATTTTAGTACGACAACTGCATCCTGCATTGTATTTCCCTTCAGGTTTCACTGCACAGAAAGCAAATAAGGAAGAAAATGTACAGTAATTATTACTCATTGACTTTCTAGGGTCAAGTACTAGTGTGTAACATTTGCAGCTCAGGATTTAGAATTTATATATTCCATTTCCCTTATTCAAGGAAGAACCCACAGCATATGCAACACTACTCTGTTCTCTCCTTCAAACAAGCA
>NW_011265040.1:0-349 GCF_000146605.3 Meleagris gallopavo
ACAGTTTATTTCCAATTTACAAGCAGTATACAGAAAAAGGAGCTGTGTTTCTAATCTCCATAGACTATATCTGACTTTAAAACTCAAGCCTTCATAAAAGCCAGCTAGCAAAACATTTGGCTATTCTAAAACCCCATAAGAAAAAAAAAAAAAAGAAAAAAAAGAAAAACAAACAAACAAACAGAAAAAAACAGATAGTCTGTAGAATTTTTATTTTTCATTTTCTTACAGTTCAAGGGGCTCAAAAATATTTTTTAAAGACTTGCATGCACAGAAGTCCTTTAGGGAATGATGTTCTCCACAGTTAAGTCCCTGTGCATGGAAGAATTACTACTAAATGCCTTCCAAG
>NW_011265041.1:0-495 GCF_000146605.3 Meleagris gallopavo
TAAAATCTTTAACACCATAATCAGCTCTAAGCTGCAATAGTCTGAAAAAATCACTTGTTTATATCAGAGGTGTTGAGTGAAAAAAAAGTAGTATGCAGCCCTGACACACAACATTGTTCCTGGCACCTGCTGCAAAGAATCATTCCAAAATACTGCTGTGAACAGTGTGCTAAGCATTACCCGCTACATCTGCTTATTAATTAGCTCAACATATTTCATAATTGGATTCTATTGTATGACCTCTTTAAGTAAGACTAAAATGTAAACCTTTATCTAGGTGAAGTCTCGTGTCCTGGATGTATGTAACATTTTGTAACTCAGAAAGCAGCTCCAACTGTAAATGAATGGGCTTTTTTAGAGTGCTTTCATGACTGAACTCAAATATGTCACGTTAAGGTAGTAGCATACCCATATAAAAATCATTCCAAATTATTAAAAAATGGGCTTAAGTATTCACTAAGATCACGGCAATATGTGCAATATGTAGTAAGAATG
>NW_011265042.1:0-507 GCF_000146605.3 Meleagris gallopavo
AGGAAATGGCTTTATTTTATTTTGGCAGAACACCAGGTGAAAATCTGTTATGAATTCCAAATGAGAACTGTTTCAGAACTTAGGTACATATACAGTGTCTGTATGGAGTAAAAAAAGTACTGAAGAAAAATAAATTTGAAGCTAGAAAGTTAATTTGAAATATCCTCTGAAGTTAACCTATAGGGTGTCGTAGATGCCGACTTCTGCGAAATTGTCTTTTAAGATTTTCTAAACCATTTCAGTTCTGTGCTTTAAAATGTGGATCTTCTACTATTAAAAGTACTGGAGCAGTCGCATAACTGCACACTGAACATATAAGATTCATAATGTCATATTGACTTTTCCTCTAGTTCACATCTTTGCTTTGTTCCTTTTTTAGAATATGCAAAAAGCCCTTGAAGTGAAAGCCAAATACGAACCGGACATGGTTGTCGGTGGCTATGCAGCCTTAATAAATTTGTGCTGTCGACATGATAATTTAGAAGAGGCAATGAACCTGAAAGAAAA
>NW_011265044.1:0-303 GCF_000146605.3 Meleagris gallopavo
AAAATGCTTTTCCAGCGTAAAGCAAAATGCCACCCATTTTTCTCAGGCCAGCAATTTAAAAAAAATACAGAAGGTAAAATACACACTCCTCACTGTAAATAAGTCATGGGCTATAGTAGAAAATAAAACACGGTGTTTGCCAGTAGTGTTCAGCTGCTTTGTGGCTGTCCCCTGCCAGCTTTGAATCCCTTGGCGTGCACGGGTGTTTTGCAAGCACAGGTGAGCATCAGGGGAATTTTTTACTTGTAGGACCTCCAAATTGCTGCCTGGAATTTATTCTTCAGCATCTTTTTTTTTTTTATC
>NW_011265045.1:0-412 GCF_000146605.3 Meleagris gallopavo
ATCTTTCTTCCTTTCTTTGAGACTGTGCAGTGTTTTCCAGTGCTTAACGCTATATCTTTTCTCTCTTTTTTGCTCACCTTTAGAATGCTTCTCTAAAAATCACAGTGTTGGGAGCTACTTGTCCTCAGTCTCTTTTTTCTGATAAATAACACTAATACTCATTTTAATACTTCAGACACATTCTTATTTTTAAAAGTAATTTAAATGTCACCAATGTCATCCTACACAAAAAGACATCAAGCGTGTTGGTCTGCATTATTAGTGTACATATTTTTTAGAGGTTGAAAAATTAAATTCCCGCAAAAATAAAACATTGGATGTCATTTTCTTTGTGACTGTTTTTCCTTATTTAGGAACTAATCCATGTAGAATAGATTTTTTTTCAGCCACATTTTGCTTTCATTTGCATCAG
>NW_011265046.1:0-308 GCF_000146605.3 Meleagris gallopavo
AAGAAGCGTTAATCATTAGAAGAGTTTGGGGACATAGAGGCTTTATACAAGTTTTCTTGGAAAAAAAAACAACAGGGTGACTTATAGGAAGGACTCTGTGTCAGCAAACTCAAAGCCTGGCTGAGCACTCTCTGGCTTGGTCCTTGGGGTATCATACAAACCCCACTGAAGTCAGTGGGAATCTTTCTGTTGACTTCAATGAGATTTGGAGCAAACCCCCTGTGAGGGAAATTTAATTGAATTCCTTAGTATTGATCTCTTCATGTCAGATGCTCATTTAGTCCTTTTTTTTTTTTCTTTTTTTTTTT
>NW_011265052.1:0-385 GCF_000146605.3 Meleagris gallopavo
CGCTGCCAGCCCGTCTGGCTGTAGATGTGGCTTCAAGCCCCGGCTCTGGTGCTGGCCTCTGTGGCTGTAGCTGTGGCATTATGGCCCAGGGCTGGTGCTGGGCTCTCTGGCCGGAGCTTCAGACTTCAGGGCCGGCACCGGCCTCTCAGGCTGTGGCTTTAGGCCTGAAGCTGGTGCTGGCTGCTTGTGTTGCGGCTTCAGGTTTAGGCCCAGGACTCGTGCCAGCCTCTCAGGCAGGGGCTGGGCTTTAATCCCCGGGGTCGGTGCTGGCCACTCAGGCTGTGGCTTCAGGTCTCGTGCCCGGGGCCGGCCCCTCTAACTGGGGCTGTGGCTTTAAGCTCCTGGACCGGTTGCAGCCCTTTGGCCTCTGGCCCAAGTCACCAGG
>NW_011265054.1:0-449 GCF_000146605.3 Meleagris gallopavo
TTCCTGAGGTAGAGCTGATGTTGATCTGATGAAAGCGGAGATAGATGACAGAGCTCTGTTGTTTAATTGTGTGTCTGCAACAGGAATTTTTGTCCTTAATTTTTGTTACTTTGAAAAAAGGAAAAGGAAAAATATCATTACACTTCTATCAAAAGGTAGAAGCCTTTCTTCCCGCACATGAGAAGTACAAGGATTTTCACTAATCTTAGACTGCTTCCAGCAATTGTATTGCCAGAAATGAACTGAAACTTTTAAACATGGGATAATTTACCAACTACAATTGCTGTATAAATCCTCCAGGGAAAACCAGTGCTATGACTATAAAAGCTGCAGAATATTTAATTTCCTTTTTTTTCTTAATTTTAACTTTTTTCTATGTATTTCATCCTCTTCTTTTTCCTTCCCTTTGTTCCTTTACTATTCTTTCCTTTCTCTTTTTTTCTAGTTCT
>NW_011265055.1:0-446 GCF_000146605.3 Meleagris gallopavo
GCAGCTCACTTTTGTTGGGCCATGAGTCTGCACGCCGCCACTGGCCGCTGAATGAGGGAATGGTTTGCATCAGGATGTGGCACGCAGCCTTTGTCTGAGAGCCAGGCGAGTGGCAATGGATGCCAGTTCAGGAACCTCAGGCCCATTAATGAGCACGCTTTCGGCCCCCGTCCCATCATCTCAGCAGCCAAGCTGCTATGCTGTCTCGTGGTCTTTGCTTCAGTTGTTCTGACAGATCCATGAGCTGTGCTACATGTAACGTGGCCAGTGCAGGGGGCCACTCTCCGGGTGCCAACGCTGCAGGTCTGTCTTGGAACTTTTGGTCTTCTGAGTCATTCCTGGCCTTCTTTCTAGAGGATCTGAGGTTTGCAGATCCTCCAGTTGGCTTTTAGTTTGCTCGGCCTTCTTGGGTACACGTGGGATCCAAGGATCCTGCTGATGCAAAT
>NW_011265057.1:0-321 GCF_000146605.3 Meleagris gallopavo
ACTGAGGAAGTTGAATGTTTCATTTGTAATGCGTAGAGTAAATCCATGTTGAATTTCAGTAAAATACTTGAGATATTTCAAAGTTACATATTTACCAGAAAGATCTTCAAAAATCTTTTTTAAAAGTAAATGTGTGCTTAACTTTTCTGACATTTACAAAAGTAATTAATTAATATGATTAAGCAAATTAGACTGAGCCAAAGTCTGACTGATTGTAAAGCATGCTGCAAGAGCCACCTGTTTGCTAGAAAGATTAGATGCTATGGTGCTGGCAGCTAGAAAAAAAAAAGAAAAAGGAAGAAAATTTTGAAAGATAAGATA
>NW_011265058.1:0-346 GCF_000146605.3 Meleagris gallopavo
ACCAATTCTTTTTCACGTTCTTTGCAATATAGTTTTTTAGATTAATGATGAATCCTGTTAGCTTGAATGTAATCTAGTTTTTTTAAATGTAACTGAATTCTTGTATTTTCTTTGGCATGAAACCAGACTTTAGCAGTCTTAGTTTTAAAGCAGAAGATTGTATAAGCAAGAAGATTATTTTTTTACATCCCTAACTGCAGGAAAGTGCTTTCTAGGTATCCTTGCCTTTTCCTTCTTTTTTTATTCTCTTTATGTTTTATTGTTTCCTTTAAAACTCTTGTGAGAGGTCCCTTTTTCCAGAGTCCAGTCTAACTTGCCACCTGTCAAGCCAGCACACTCCCGTGAC
>NW_011265059.1:0-667 GCF_000146605.3 Meleagris gallopavo
ACATCTAAATCTGTCTAGTTTTTATCAAAACTTAGGCATATGCTTAAGATCAAGGTGAGCCTTAAGTAGTTTCGACACAGGGATGCTGAGTTATCCTGTGTAGAGAGAATCTCACGGATTAACACGAATAAAATTTCTGATTAGGGAGTTAGTTCTCTGGTGCTATGGGTAGCTAAATTGTGATACAAAACAAATCTCAGTTTGGAAGGTTATTTTAATGTACAATATATTCCCATGCCTATTTTTAATATACTGGAAAGCCTCTTGTAGAATTCTCCAGATTCCCACTGATTCTCAGGGTCTTGCAGCTCCAGGCTCTTCCTGATATCTTTCTACTTTCTCTTCGGTATTATCAAGTTTTTAATATTCTTCTTTTAGACAGATTGTCCTGTACTTCTTGGTAAACAAGACTACTGACTATGATGTCAATACGCTCTGAAATATGAATGTTTTCATCCAAGTCACGTGTGTCCATAAATCGAATTTGATGTAATAGCTCCAGTTTACCAGTGGAATCTTTGTTTTAAAATCCTTTAAAAAAAAACAAAAAACAAAAAACACAACTTTTTACTTTTTTGTAGAACAATCACTTTTTAATTTCACCTTCTGTGGTATATTCAGAAAATGTCCATAATTCCTCTTCATATTGCTAATTAATGCAGAATTG
>NW_011265080.1:0-416 GCF_000146605.3 Meleagris gallopavo
GGAGAAAATGGGGTATTTTCGTGTAAAAACAGGTATTTGTGGGAGTAAAAGACGTATTTTCGGTTAAAAACAGGTATTTGTGGGAGAAAAAGACGTATTGTCGTGTAAAAACAGGTATTTCTAGGAGAAAAAGGGGTATTTTCGTGTAAAAACAAGTATTTGTGTGAGAATAAGGGGTATTTTTGTGTAAAAACAGGTATTTGTGTGAGAAAAAGGGACATTTTGGTGTAAAAACAGGTATTTGTTGGAGAAAAAAGGGGTATTTTCGTGTAAGAACACGTATTTGTGGGAGAAAAAGGGTTATTATCGTGTAAAAACAGGTATTGGTGTGAGAAAAAGGGGTATTTTGGGGTAAAAACAAGTATTTGTGGGATAAAAAGGGGTATTTTCGTGTAAAAACAGGTATTTGTGGGAGA
>NW_011265086.1:0-319 GCF_000146605.3 Meleagris gallopavo
AAAAAAAAAGAAAAAAAAAAAAAAAAAGCAACCATTAATTTTGTTAGCATCTGAGACAAGAAGAGCAGAAAAAGCTTTATTTAGATTTCTGTCTGAAATAGCAAAGTATGTATTTTTTAATCCTCGTACTCGCATCTCAGAGCTGAAGTCAGCTGGGTGGTTTTTGTTTGCAGGGTTTGGTGCAAACACTTTTATTTTTGTTTGGTTAACCTTTGTGTCTGCACCCTTGATCTGTCCTTTGGAGCATCTCTGAATCTGCATTCTCACAAATCCCTAACTCACAGCAAATCTTAACTCTGCCCTCTGCGTTCTTCCTGCA
>NW_011265090.1:0-756 GCF_000146605.3 Meleagris gallopavo
ATACACACATGTATATATGTGTGTATATATGTACAGTATCTATACATCTATATCTATATAGCTAGAGATGTAGATAGATAAAAATATATAATCTGGAATGAAATAGCACAGAAACCTACTGTGCTGTATCTAATCTTCTCAATTCATAGTGTTTCAATTTCTTTTCTGTCCAAATTAACAAAATACAACAGGTTGTTCATCCAAAGGACAGGCATATGAAGTAATTTATCATATGCTGAATTCAGAAGAGCAAAAGGCAAGTTGTGACAGAGTCCCAGTGGGCTTCACTTGCGTGGGGAAGACATTCCTCTTTACATACTGGAAACGCTGCATTTCAAAGGTAAAAACATTGGGTTTGAATTATATGCAGTATTAAGAAGGTGAATACACTGGTCATCCAAGACTATATGTTAAATTATTCTAGAACAGATCATTATTCTAGAACAGAACTACAGGAGATCTAGATTAAACAGATCCACCTGGGACACCCAAAGAGAATCATGACACAGTCAGCACTGGATCATGCAGTTACATTATATTCTTATTATAATTACATTACTTTTTCTGCACATAAATTTTACTTGCAAAAGTGCCGTGACTATTGTGTGGAAGACTACAGAGCACATCAGTGACAAGAGATGAAATTTACATAGACATACACAGATACATATCTAGGTTACCCATCAGGAGTGCTGTCAGGCTTCAGTGACTAGTTATATTTGGGAGCTTTTTTTTTTTTTTTTTTGCATGGAAGCC
>NW_011265091.1:0-479 GCF_000146605.3 Meleagris gallopavo
ATTCTTTTTTGTTGTTATTTTTCTTTTTTTCCTGCCCCCTGGGGATATGTTATATCCTCCTATTCTCCCCCTTTTATCCCCCTCATCCTGCTTATATCTGTGCCTCTACCTACGCCTTCTCTCCCCACGTTCCCGTCCAGCACCCGGTGTAGCCCCATATTACCCTCTATTTCCCTGTGCCCACGCAAGCCCCCTATTGCCCCCCTACAGCCTTTTATAACCTTATATCTCTCCATGTGCCCCCTATGCCCACCCACAGACCCCTGTCGTGCCTGTTTCTCCGTATCACGCCTATAGCCCTCCCACTGCGCCCTGTAGCCCCACATCCCCTTCTATCCCACCTCTATTCCCCTACAGACGCTCATAGAACCATATTTTCTTATATCCTCCCCCACCCCCTATATCCCTCCCTTAGCTCTCCCCAGCCCCTCCCTCCCCAACGCTCCCTGTAGCTCCGTGTCCTCCCATTACCCTTCACA
>NW_011265096.1:0-323 GCF_000146605.3 Meleagris gallopavo
GATCATTGTGGTCCTTTTCAGCCCAGGCCATTCTGTGATTCTACGATTCTGTAATAAGATGAAGATGCTACAACAAAACAAGCTAAAGAGAAAAATACTCTACTGGAGCTTAGAAACCATAGCTTTCACTTACCTTGTTCATGACAACGATAAAAGGCAGCTTTGTCTTATACAGTATACTGAAATTTTAACAAAAAAAAAGAGAACTAGTTAAAAAATAATTTAACACTCATTAGAACAGAATAAAAATATTAAGCAACAAAGCAGGCAAGACTTATGCAAAACATTCCAAGATGACTTCCTGATCTCTTCTGATCTCTTCT
>NW_011265099.1:0-376 GCF_000146605.3 Meleagris gallopavo
CCAGTCTTTACTGGAAGCAAATACTGCCACAGAAGTTTGCCTTACAATTCTGGATACTCTATCATTATTCACAATGGCTTTTAAGGTTTGTCCTTGAATTTATGTTAACATTTCCTATAATTATACTGAAAAAAATTTGGGGGGGCAAAACTGTTTTTAAATTTTTTTTTAAATTGCATAGCATACACTGTAGTACTATAACTTGGCACTTTTTAGCATTTCTGGTATTTTATTTCATTGTTGTGGCATTTAACAGCTCATAACCTGTTGCAACAAAATGCTTTCGCTTCAGTTACCCACTGTACTCCGTATTGATCATCAGTATTCTGTTGGAAAAGCTCCTTCCTTATCCTAACTTTCTAAAAGTATTCCTGGG
>NW_011265100.1:0-424 GCF_000146605.3 Meleagris gallopavo
ATAAAGGATATTCTCGCTTCCAGTGTCCTGTTTTGTCCTCATTCACAAATAATACTTTGTTTACGTTCTGCTTACAAGCTGCAGGAGAAGCAGTGCAGGGGGCATGGTCTCCTGCCAGCACTTATCTGCTTTGGCTAGATCAGATCACAAACTTTAATATTTCTAGTTCACTGTTCTTCTTTAACCTTTTGCTGTTATTGTTGTTGTTGTTTATTTGTTTTTCACAATTCCACTATTCATACACTCAATTACACTTCCCACTTCCCTGTACCATTAACAATTCTACTTCCATATAACTTTATGTTTACACTTCCATACAGCATCAACATTTACACTTACATATAGCATTAACATTTACCTTCCATATAGCATCAGTTACTAAACTTCGTATAATGTATGCTATACGAAGTTATTACGTTTCCTT
>NW_011265105.1:0-320 GCF_000146605.3 Meleagris gallopavo
ATTTTCTCTAAAATGTTAGTACAAACAAGTACCTTCCCAACTGCAGCATAAAAGCTTGAGGTCTGGGCTAGCCAAATGTGTCAGTGCATATGCAGAAAAAAAAAGATTAGGCATACAAAATGTGGGAAAGCTTTTGGAAATAAAAGTTTTAATCATTAAAGTGTCCATAAGTCTCAGGGCCAAGATGTAAAGTCAGTAGCTGGTTGATGAAGACATCTCAAACAGCATTTTCAACAGGCATTTCCATAGATAGATTGATAAAAATTGGTATGTAGTTACCATTTTGTTGCTTTAAAACTCAGGGAAGCGCTGATCTAATT
>NW_011265106.1:0-329 GCF_000146605.3 Meleagris gallopavo
AGAATTGATGAGACTTTTTACCAACACTTAAACCATTGACGTTACTCAAGTTCAGAAGTGTATTAAAGTTTTCACTCTGTCCCTTTTATTCAAAAATATTTTTCTCTTATCTGAAGCTGTTTTAAAACTGCCCCATAAACATAAAGTCATTAGTACTACTATGATGTAATTTTGAGCTAAAATAATGTTATTCCAGTCAGATGCATATGCAGCGTGTGCATACAGGCTGTTTTGTTGTTTTCATTTATAAAACACAGCCACGTTGGCCTCTGTGGCAACATGTCATTTCTGGAATGAAACAACCTTACATCACCTCATGCTGTAGTATG
>NW_011265107.1:0-339 GCF_000146605.3 Meleagris gallopavo
TGTTGGTACAGAGAACAAGGGTATTGAGATTTGACTGTTAAAAAAACAAAAACAAAAAACCTGTAGAACATCCCATGCCGTTAGCATGATAAGATTAGATTTCTGCCAAGGAAAAAAAGAAAGAAGAAGAAGAAGGAGAACAAAAGAAAGGAACTGCTTAGATGTAAGTTCCAAAGTTCATTAAGAGGGTTCTTTTCTGCATAGCTCCAAAGCTAAGATGTGCTAAGGCATGTAGAAAAATAAGGAGGTGTTAAAAACCTACCCATCTTCTTAGCTTTAGAAAAAAACAGTTCAAAGTTCTAGTCTTCGATTATTTACATGGTGACCTCCAGGCCTATT
>NW_011265108.1:0-385 GCF_000146605.3 Meleagris gallopavo
AAACTTCTATCAAATTTCTACCTATGGAGGAGAACACAAATGAACTGAATGAGAAGTGACTCTTCAATGAGCAGGGACATATCTTCTGTCTAAATATCAAAATAAATGAAAGATCTTTCAACTCCTTTTTCCCATGGCAGTTTCTTTTCCTCTTCCCTTAGTGTCTAAAAGGAGCAGATGGCTGCTTTAGATGCTACATACAGCCATAGGCCAGGACAGAAGCTGAGGGCTTTGTTAGCTTTGTCATAGCTGCTACACAAATTGAGTCTGAAAGATTTGGCTGAGACAGTGTTCTGGCATTTCTCTACACAGTATGAAATTCATTTAGTATCACTTTTAGTAAGTGAAGAAGAAAGTAACTTAAAAGAACAAAAAAAAAAAAAAA
>NW_011265111.1:0-369 GCF_000146605.3 Meleagris gallopavo
CCATTTTGGGTAGCTTCTGAAGGCCTGGAGGGGGCAGGGGGGAGGAGCCGCATCTCTAGGAGAGACAGCTGGGCTGTTGTGCCCGGCGAAGCTGAGGTTCTGGGCGAGAAGAAAGGACCTGGTGCTCCTGTTCCCTGGCAGGGAAGAGAAAGGAGAGCTGGGGTCTCCTTCCCTTCAGAGCGGGAGGTGGTTCACTGCTGCCAGGGAGGAGGCGGGCGCTGCTGGAACTGAAGACAGTGCTCAGCAGCATGAGCTGGGGGTATTGGGCTTTGTAGCTGTCGATTAGGAGAAACTCCGATGTTGTCTGAACCAGTCTGGAGAGCCCTTTCTGATTTCTCTTGTCTTTTTTCCTCCTGTCAGCAAGCTGAA
>NW_011265112.1:0-305 GCF_000146605.3 Meleagris gallopavo
GATCAAGCTCAGGTACTAGAAACAGCCTTTGCAGGTTAACATGCCCTGTGAGTAAAAATAAAAGTAAAATAAAATAAAGGAGAATTAGCCTGAGGAAGGTAATGTGCTGATTTGCAAAGACTGCTTTCACTACTTGAGCTAATGGGCTAACTCATGTGGTCTTCACACAGTCCTGCCAATAACACCTGAGCCAACAGCCTGTACTAAGAAAAGAGAATGAACAGAAATGAGACAGAAGATGGAGGAAAAGGTGAAAACAAAGCATGTGGATTTATATTGGCAGATCCTTTTATGAATCAAAGAAA
>NW_011265115.1:0-376 GCF_000146605.3 Meleagris gallopavo
TCAATGGAATTCTTTCTACCACACCTTTGATTATTAAGTTTCACTGTTGCTTCAGGTAGATCCTGACCACTCTGAAAATTATTCTGTTTTCCAATTTCAATGTAAAAAAAAAAAAAAAAAGACTTTGAAGATTTTTTCCCACTACCCATATAACAGCCTGTTTCTCTCTTCTGAGAGAATTGCTTGCAGTTGCAGGCATGTTATTCCCAATTGAGGCACTTCTGTCACCTTCCTAAACAGGCCCCTGTTTTGAAATAATCTTTGCTTGAATGTCAAATAATGTTAGCATTTATGTACTAATCAGTTAGGATTTGGGCATTTCAAGATAAAAGGGAAGGTTCCATTCTTTGTATTGACAATAAAACAGAGTATAGAC
>NW_011265120.1:0-309 GCF_000146605.3 Meleagris gallopavo
AGAATTTGGAACAAGTATTGAATAAGATAGAGTATTAAGCTGGCACTTCCAGTGGAGATTAATTTTAAGCTATTTGTGTAGCATACAGGAAGAGCTTCAGGGATGTGTAAGATCCAGACTGTGTTTAATGATCACTTGAAGTCATAAATATTAAATATTGCTGTTTATTTCCAAACCCACACACATGCAAAAGAATACAAATTAAAATATCAAAAGATAAAATGTTCAAACTATTAAAAAACAATATGAAGAAAAGCTTTTTTTTTTTCATGGAGTGGTGTTCAAAATTTGCAGAGGATGATATTTTAT
>NW_011265121.1:0-330 GCF_000146605.3 Meleagris gallopavo
AACAACATCTTACCTTTCAGTTTCTCAAATTTTGTTTCCACAGCAGTATTTAGCTTTATTTTTTAATAAAGACCTCAATTAATTTATTTTTATTAGTGTTAATATAAAAGGGTAATGCATTTCTAGAAACTAAAACTGTAAAAAAAAAAAAGACAAAAACAGAGTCAAAATAATGAAGCCAAAATAATGAAGTGGTAACAGAGTAAGAAATGGGTAAGATGGGATTGTACCTATAAAAAAATATTCAATCCTTCCTCCACTAAGTATCAAGGTTGTTTAAAGTGAAAATGACTAAGTCTCCCAAATTACACTATTAGAATATAAGAAAAG
>NW_011265125.1:0-304 GCF_000146605.3 Meleagris gallopavo
TAACAACGGATTTTTTTAAAATCCAAAACTTTAGAGACTAATGTGACTGAAAGCTTGGAATTTTAGTTTTCAAACAAAAGAAATCCCAACATTTTACATTACCACTTCGTAAATTGTTACCTGCTTAACAGTGTCATGGATGCTAAATGCATCATCTACTACATTTTTTATTTTACATGTCAAGAGCAGCGCCCAACATTCAGCTAGAAAACAATCCACATGTTGGCTAATGCTATTATATCTCCCAGATAAACTCAGACTACCTACTACCCAGTTATTCTGCAGAAGTATCAGAAGGATTGCA
>NW_011265135.1:0-322 GCF_000146605.3 Meleagris gallopavo
AGATTGAAAACTAGAATATCTGCACCAATTCACGTTAGGTGTGTTTTTTTGTTTTTTTTTTTTAATTTGGTAGAGGTACAAATATAGAAATGAAGTCTTGGGTGTTATCAGGAACCCAAGACCTCTCAGCATTCTGGGAATGATTCCATATGCATCCATATGACAAGATCCAAGAAGTTGTCTCTTTTTCTCCCCTCCCCACAAAGATGTAATACAGTAATCATACAAACTCATCACTGCAAGTGAACGTGGTAGGTGGAAAATTAAGACATTATCATCCTGTTCCAGAAATTGTGCAAGGTAATTAGGCATGGCATCATTC
>NW_011265138.1:0-348 GCF_000146605.3 Meleagris gallopavo
TCCAATTTCCCTTTAACATATTGCTTGTTATAATTTATGTCTCTATTTTGTACAATTTATATGCCTACTTGTTGACAGACAAGCTCAAGACTTCTGAATGTATGAGCAGTCAGACAGTAAAAGAATGTGGCACTTCCCACTGGAAGGCTCTACCGTAAGATTGGCTGCCTGTCTAAAAGCTTTTATAGTTTTGCCTCAGCATTTATTGTCCCAGTGTAGAAAAAGATGAATGTAATTTTGTAGTCTGTGTTGTGTTGAATATTACAGATTAAAAAAAAAAAAAAGTTATAGCCCTTGACTCTAAAAATGTTTTTTCTCATTGTATTTGGTTGCTATTGTGAACATCAA
>NW_011265139.1:0-329 GCF_000146605.3 Meleagris gallopavo
TTTTGAGCCATTTCCCAAATTTTAGCTCCCTTATCTTAATGCACTGTATTGCTTCCTGCCCATTTAGTCCATTTCTATTCAACTCATGGAAGTTTCCTTATAATTACTTGGCCCCATCTGATTCCCTAAGGTTCCGAAATGCAAAACAATTCTTCACAAGACAGAGATTGCTTTTTACAAGCTTTAATGGGAAGTAAAAAAAAAAGAAAAAAAGAAGGAAAAAGGCATTAAAATGATGTGATCTAAGGTAGAGATTCAGCGCTGAACCGTTTTCTATATATTTCTATATATTTTCTATACAGCTGCATTTAGCAGAGAACAGATATTAT
>NW_011265143.1:0-306 GCF_000146605.3 Meleagris gallopavo
ACAATTACATATAAACACTATCTAAACACACATGTGAGCTCAACCAGGAGGGGCTCAAATGGAAGAATAATACTGAGCACAGGCAGTTCGGCCCGAGAATATAAATATCTGCTGTTCTGTACACCTTTAAAGACTATTTCATAAGTTTACATTTTATGGTAATTGGAGATCCCTATTTGACAGCCTCGTGCACACCGCCTCCCTGTAAGGCACACATACAGAACGGGATTCGTGGCCTCGGTTAAAGGCAGATTAACAGCACAAATCCTTCTCCAAAAAAAAAAAAAAGCAGCAATTTGAAGCAGA
>NW_011265145.1:0-353 GCF_000146605.3 Meleagris gallopavo
CTATGGCTGTGAGAAACACTAGGTTTGTTCAAATTGTTTGCCTCTTAGTAGAGAGATTTTAAATCTGGCTTCTTCACGCTTAATGTTTGGCATGGTTATTTTCTAGTGAATAATGAGCTATCTCTTTCAAAATTAAATTCTAGATAAAATTTTATCTAATTCAGTGCTTGTGTTGACCGAGATTTCAGCACTTGCTTTCAAATGACTTATGTTTTGAATATATCCTGCTGTTTCTCAGGTAGTGCTTGACCATTTAATCAGTCCTTTGTCTCTTTGCTTCTGTGCTGTTGCTGAGCTGCCAAGCTTGGGCCGTATATGCTGCCTGTAGTTCAGCACATCATCCACAATTCTGC
>NW_011265147.1:0-364 GCF_000146605.3 Meleagris gallopavo
TGTTGCATATTTACTAGAAACACATTAAACATTTTACCCTTTGTAAAACTTGTTTTTTTTTCCTCTTTAAGGGATAATTATTTTATAAAACATTTATGGGAACTCAGAGAACAAAGTCAAAAAAGGTCGTCAGGCTGGTTTTGATAGTGTCCTTTCCTAGATTTTGTTCTGAGGATTTGATGACAGACAGTGACTGGAATGACACGAATAACACATTTTCCTATGCTGGTAAGATTCAAAGATTTTTAAGAACAGAAGGAAATATTACATTATCTCATCCTGCCTCCTGCTAAACGAAACCAGAAGAATACCCGTCAGAGCTTGGAATTTGCTTCTGAAAAAAAAAAGTTCATCTCCTATGGTT
>NW_011265149.1:0-370 GCF_000146605.3 Meleagris gallopavo
TTGTGCCATCTTGTAAGTCACCATCCCCCATGGAAAATGTATTTAATAATTCAAACGTTCATTTCCTCTCATCTAACATTGAAAAGGAAGTCTCACAGTGCAAAGGCCACACTGGAAAGCTATTCCTGTTTCTTTCCCAAAGAGAATTGTGAGGGCACTCAGATGTCAGCCTCTGAGACATGAAGCAATTATGATTGAGGAGATTTTTTTCCAGTTCTGTAGAGATTACTTAAGAAAAAAAAAGAAAAAACAGAAAAAAGCTACTCCCCTTCTGCCATCTAAATTGCAGGCCAGGATCACTCTCCTCTAGATTTGCCAGTCTCGGGTGCCTGCCTTTTGAATTACAGACTGTCCAACTGCTTATGATGCT
>NW_011265155.1:0-475 GCF_000146605.3 Meleagris gallopavo
AGCGACTGGGGAGGGAACAAAGGGGACACTGAGGGCAACACTGGGGCCCCAGAGCCACTTGGCCAGGGACTGTGGGGACATGGGAGCGCAGATCCACCAGGGAGGGGACAACAGGGGGACGCTGGGTGCACCAAAACCACCAAGGGACATCAGGAGAACACGGGAGGAATGTGGGATAATGGGGGCATCCCACTGGGGTTAGGGGCTCCTAGAAGTCCTGATTTTGGGGGGAGGTGGTGTTCTTGGTGTTGGGAGGGTTAGGAGGTCTCTCACTGGGGCTATGTGAGTTGTTTGAGGGGGTCTTACTGGGGTTGGGAGAACTGGGGAGTCCCATTGTGGTTGGGGGTCCCGTTAGGTTGTGGAGCTCTCTGGGCTCCTGTTTTAATGGGGAGAGTCCTAAGAAGGGTTGGGCGGGTGTGTGCGTTCCCATGGGTCCTGTCTTTTTTCCAGGGGCCTTATTGGATTTTGGGGAGGA
>NW_011265156.1:0-462 GCF_000146605.3 Meleagris gallopavo
CAGGCCTGAATTCTTCAAGCAAATATTCAGCAGCCAATACTTCTTCTATAGGATAATACTAAAAAACAGAGAACAAACAAACATAGATGAATTAAAAACTAAGCATGAAAAAAGAACAGTAATGTAAAATGTAAAGGACATTAAAACTGTAGCTTTAACCTGTACCAACTTCAAACTTTCAGAATAGGATGCACAGACCTCTTTAAATCACTCTCTTGAAACTAAGATAGAGTATATTCTGATTAACAGTATAGGAAAAATATGATCTGCATAATTTTACATAATGCATATTACTAGATTTCTCTCTTGAAATACTGCATGTTTCAACATAGAAAGTCACCTATCTTTAAATACTGCTTTGAACTAAAGTAAAAATAACATGGTAAATGCTGACCCCTGGAGGATATTTTTAAAGATTCGAAGAACACCAAGTAATCAGTGTTCAGGAAAGCAAAACATAAT
>NW_011265158.1:0-431 GCF_000146605.3 Meleagris gallopavo
TAATTCCTAAAATCTTCCTTGAGTGCCTCCAGGCGGAGGAGGGTTCCTCTGCTGTATATCTGGAGGGGATACATCGCATTTATGCTATTCCTATTACAAAATTACAAGATAGGGTTTTCCTAGCTCATCAGTGCTGCCCATGCCTACTCCTACCAAGCTGGGGAGCTGAGATTGCCTGTAAGAAGGACTTAGACATCAAAAATGCAAATCTTCTAAGTTTGGCATTGTTGGAAGGGTAAAACTTGAGGAGAATGTGTTCACTGCAGTTCTGAAAGACAAAAAAAAAAAAAGAGAAGAACAAAAACAAAACAAAAAAGCAATAATGTAAAATGGTAGCTTGGGATTTGCTATCTTGGCAAGACTGCACACTGTTCTCAGTGGTGGCCTGGTGCAGAGCTGTATGGCTGAAGGAATCGCACTGTGTGTGTGTG
>NW_011265162.1:0-352 GCF_000146605.3 Meleagris gallopavo
AGGAGGAGATGTATACGATAATGCCTTAAAGAACAACAACAACAAATTTTTTTTGCAGAAATCAACAATGTATAAAGAAGAAAAGGGGGGAATTGTGAGAATTGAATGTTGTTTCTGCATCAGAACAAAATAAGAATTTTGTTAACTTCATGGTCTTTACCGTTTGGGGTTTTTGTTTTATAGTTCATTTCAGGGGCCTTACTACTTTATTAGAGTTCTATAAGTTAAAGTAATATGTATGTATATATGTATAGCCAACATTGAGAATATATGTCACACATTGCAACAGTATTCTGCCAATTATAAAGGACAATTCACTACATGATACGGGGAATGCCTGGAGAAGATCGGA
>NW_011265163.1:0-440 GCF_000146605.3 Meleagris gallopavo
TATTTCTCTCTATGTGAAATTAGTGAACACTCATTATAAAGACTGATTATTTTGAAAGTACTGCTGGAACATTTCAAAATCTCTGCTACAGGATTAGAAAGTATACAACATATGTCTTGAGAACTATTATCATCCTACCTGTTTTTGTTGTCAGCATGGTCTTTAGATCACTACAACCGAAAATATACACAGCAGAGTGATATTTAACACAGTTCACACCAAGAATGCTACTTCTGTGAGGTTTTTGTCTTTTTTTTTTAATTCTTCTAGCACTAAGACTTCGTAAGATTACATTTTTAAGCAATACATAAAACCAGTATGTAACTGATGCATGTACACTTTGCTACCCAGGAATTCTCATTAAATATAAGAGAAAAAACTTAGGAATTAGAGTGGTTATAGATTGGAAGAGGTTACTCAGACGTTATTACTCAGAGTCT
>NW_011265166.1:0-362 GCF_000146605.3 Meleagris gallopavo
CAGGTGCTGAGCCCAAGCTGCCAACAGGTCCTGAATGTCCTGAGGAACAAAGGAAGGCTCCATGGAGCCCTGAATGCACAGCATGGGCACCAGCAGCCCTGGAACAGGCAGATTCAAGACATGGCAGCCTCATTTGGGTCCTGACCCTGTTCTGGAGCTCACAGCCTGCACATGAACTCCAACAGCGGCATAGCATCATCACGCAGAGATGGTTGTGACCACGTTTCCCTACTGAAAACCCAAGCCTGTGGTCCATTCTCACCTTAAGCAGTGCAGCTTCATTGTAACGCCGCAGGGAGGCTCCTGCTGATCTGGGTGCTGATCCTGGCGTCTGGGCATCCCGAAGGCTCTGGGCTGTGCCC
>NW_011265167.1:0-474 GCF_000146605.3 Meleagris gallopavo
TTGGTGGTTTTGGTGGTTTGGTTTGTTTAAGATCTTTTTTTTCAGAGCCCTGTAAAATATTGGCAAATAGGCAATACTATTTCTCAGTCACCTCAAAGCTGCAAACATGCAACATAGTACCATACATCGTATTTGGAATATCTTGAATAACTTTAAGCAAAATGCGCTCAACAATAAATCTATCAGCATTCTTCACACAACACCCTGCTTCTTGTTATTACAAGTGTTTAAGGAGGAAAATACAGATACTAGGCGAAACTTCATACTCCAGCTTTAAAGCACAACTGACGGAGATAGTCTCTTCTTATAACACACTGTAAACTAGACACTTTAAGGTCCAAGAAAAAGACACCATCTCTATCCTTTCAGCCATTCCTCAGTACAAAGTCTCCATCACTGGTAGAATGATAGCCCTAGGGAGTCAGTCTCCTCATCTCCTAGTGAGAAGCGATCTGCTTATTCATCTCACACACA
>NW_011265168.1:0-422 GCF_000146605.3 Meleagris gallopavo
TTTGTTTGCTCATGAACATATTAATATGTACATATTCCATTATATACTTGAAATACTGTTTTGAAGATTAAAATTACTAATCCCCAAGAATATAACTAAGTTCTGTTTGAAAATGTAATGCCCTTTCATTGACACACACACGCACAAAAAAACCCACATAATTCATTTAGATCTGAAAAGTGTTAACTGGGGAAAAAGATGCCTTAGATCCTGCAGGATCAAATCATGATCCTGCAAACTCTTTCAGAAATAAGGTGAGTCGTAATTGGAGTACATGAGTACATGGCAGAACTTTGTTTTTTGTTTTTTTTGTGTTTGTTTTTTTTTGTTTTTTTTTTTAATTTTAAACGGTAACTAGTAAATTCTTTCAACTAACGTATATTTTAATGTTCTATATTCTGAAACATTCAATTTACAAAACT
>NW_011265169.1:0-397 GCF_000146605.3 Meleagris gallopavo
AAAGTGTGAATTAACTGGAAAATATACTGCTTGATAAAGAATACATTCTTGCTGTGAAGAAATTTTGTATAACCTGCTATCTTGTCTCCTCTGGTCATGCCTGGAGGGTCCAAAGGAAAAAAAAGTACATGGACTTTCTCTTATGTAGAATGGCAGCCTCTAAAGGGGTCTCAGTCACTCCTGAAGGTTGATTACACTTAAAGTACAAAGCTCCACACTTCTCCGTATGTTCTTATGTGGCTGGAATTGCTGAGCTGTTGCATAGGTGATGTGCAGTGGAGCTTTGAGTAGGTGAGGGACTGTGACTTTGGTATTCAGGTATTCTCTTGGGGACCTGGCTGTTGTAGAATTGGCTGGGCTCAGTCCATTCTTTGGAGGGAGGTGAGTGCACGTGCCT
>NW_011265171.1:0-405 GCF_000146605.3 Meleagris gallopavo
AACAGGGATATGCAGTACACAATGATGGAATGTAACATTTAAAAAATAAAACCAACCCTAGAAAGCATTATTATTCCCAAAAAAATTTTTAGGGCAAAAAGTCAAATTTTCATTTGAAGTTTCTTATGCAAACAGGAAAACTTTTCCACAACTTCTCAGGATTTCCCAACATCACATAACCTGTTGGGTATCAGTAAGTTGAATGGCTTCAGCATCATTAATAACCTAAGCTCTCTTACACATGACAAAGGTCTAACAGCTAATATTCCTCAGAAACAAAAAGATTTTTAGTGACATGCCAAGTCTGTCCAGTTGCCAATTCTCCACACCTTAGGATAAAAAAAAACTGTAGCACTTAAGACAAACTTCGGAGTGTATCTTGAGAACTGTAATTTGAGAAACTTT
>NW_011265172.1:0-362 GCF_000146605.3 Meleagris gallopavo
TTCTATGAAAAAAACATGCTTTGTTTGCTCTAGGCTGCATCTCCTCACCCCAGTCACACCTCCCAGCAGCTAATGGCAGCCAAATGGGCTCTTTAACTATGCACACAAGCACCTATCTCTGACAGATCTCACGCAGCCTCCCACAGCCCCATTGGCACAGGGATGCTGCCCATCCTTCACTAAAGCTGTGCCAGAGATCGCTCCTCTCTCTCATAACTATACTGAGTTGGAATTAACAAAATGATAGAGCCTGGTGGCTATTCCAACAGTAAAACTATAGTAAAACTAAGCTGAGATGTCAGTAAAATTTCCTTTTTTTTTTTACTTCCTATTTTTCTCTGCAAGTCCTATTCAACTAGCAA
>NW_011265174.1:0-413 GCF_000146605.3 Meleagris gallopavo
GAAAACAAAGAAGTTCTACAAGAGCTTTCACATCAAATTTTCCCTCTAGGTTTTCCACAATGGAGATGTCTACTTGGACCTTTACTAAAGTAATTTCAACTACACTGTCCCAAAAGTTAATCTTCCAATCACAATACCTCAAGCAAGGCTCTTTTTCAGAAGCATCAGTGAATGGAAGGAAAAAAAAAAAAAAGGAAATTATCTTTGACCATAATCTCAAGAGAAGTAGAATAAGTCAGTGATTTCACTTTCATTTCCCACTCTGTGCAACTCCAAGTCTCTTTACTGTCCTTGTCCAAACTTCAATGAACGTTATGCTTTGATTTCTGCATAATTTCTTATTTCTATGGAAATTCTCAATAATCAGACACATAATTTGGTTACTGATGTACAAGATGTTCTGTTTCTAGAAA
>NW_011265175.1:0-475 GCF_000146605.3 Meleagris gallopavo
ACAAAGCCTGTTCCATTCTTTCTGGCTGGGACAGACCTGCTAAGCAGAGCAGTCATAGTGGGATTTGCTGTAGGGTACCTGCTTTAGCAGGGGGTTGGACTCGATGATCCTTAATGGTTCCTTTCAAACCCTAGAATTCTGTGATTCTGTGATCTTTATATCCCCATAAAACTAACCAAGGAGATCCACTCAGTGCAAAAGAAAAAATAATAATTATATACAACTAAATCAGAGCCATTCTATAACGTGGCCTAGTCGACATGTGCTGGGCAACAAGCCCACCACTTCTCTCTTTGTTCCTCTTGACTATGGGCAAGAGCATATGATAACTTAGCTTATGAACAAGGGTATACAAAGAGGAATGACAAAAATTCCTACCAAAATCAACAAAACTGCAAGAAAGAAATAGAGAAATTACTTACTAAATCATTCAGCAGAGAGTAAATAACAAAAGTCTGTCTCCTCACTAAAGACC
>NW_011265178.1:0-412 GCF_000146605.3 Meleagris gallopavo
GTACATTTGGGCAAAATTTATTCCAAATATTTTAGATGAAATTCATCAGACAAAATCTATTACCTTATATCACGTTCATCTATGACAGAAAAAAACAAGATGTGACACAAATAGCAAATTAGCAAACAGACCATTGAAAATGCAGTCTTGGAAAAGAAGAAAACAGCAATTAAAGGAAAAGAGAAAGAATAAAATTGTTCAATGCAATTATAGGTACATAGTAGGTTTAAACATTGGCTTGCAGTAATACTGAAGAAAAGAGATACTCCCAAGTGGTATTATTGGATATCGCTTTATGGCTCATCCTAACAAAGAGAATTGTCCTTCTCCACATCCAAACACCCATGGACTCACAAGAAGAAAGGGCAGCTTTTTTTTTTTATCAATATTTCCAGTTCTTTTTGATATTGCT
>NW_011265180.1:0-322 GCF_000146605.3 Meleagris gallopavo
TCCTGGCTAAATGATCTGCTGCTGAGATGCAGTGAGCTGGTTTGTAAGCAGGTGTGTGATTTGAGTTGCATGGAAATCTATCTTTGTGTCATACTGTCAATTCAAAAGGTTTTTAGGAGCTTTTTAATAGCTGGTTATGTTCTGGATCTATTTCTGGTTTTTTTTGTTTCGTTTTCTTTGGTTGGTTGGTTTGGGTTTTTTTCTGTTGTCTTTTTTTTCTTCTCCCACATTCCCTTGGCCATTCTAACGACTTTGAATTTACAGAACTCTGGGCTTAAGGAGATATCCCATCACAAATCTGTCTGGAGTCTGTTCTTTACTG
>NW_011265181.1:0-420 GCF_000146605.3 Meleagris gallopavo
AGAAGAGCTTTGCAGAGAAGACCTGAGCCAGGAACTGGATGTGTTTTTGCCTCTGACATCTACATCCTCTGCTCATGGAGAATAAAGGGGAAAAAATTAAAAGGACCCAAACAAATAAACAAAAATCAAACAGCAAGCCCCTTCAATTCCGCATGGACAGCATGGGGCAGAGCAACAACACATTCCAAGGGTTTGGCAAATGTCTTCTGGAGGAGGTACTGCTTCTCCCCTGCTGTCAAAATGCATACACAACTCCTTTTATGCTTTAGCATCCAGTAATGCCCCAGAGCCAGGAGGAGCCCTTCCAGTCTGAGGGTGCAGTGATATAACACAGAACCTCTATGGCTCATTTTGGTTAATTTGCTGCCTGCCTGGGACAACAGTGAGTTGGCAGCAGTGAGTAAAAGTTATAGGCACACA
>NW_011265182.1:0-409 GCF_000146605.3 Meleagris gallopavo
TTTTAGCCTTCCACGGTGCCACAAGATGCCTCATAGGAATTCCCTCAGCATAACAAATTTTCAGAACATTTAAAATTAAGCATATGTGTATAATGGGGAAAAAAAAGTCCTAACAAATGCAGAAATGCAGAGCAGGATCATTTAGGTATTAGTTGAGATAGAAGCAAATAAAGTGAATAAACATTTCTAATTAGACTTGAGTGGCCAGTTGGTTACACAACAAGGACTGGGCTGTGGACTTCAGTGTATTTGTTCCTCTGAGTCATAAGTGTGTCAGGCTCCCTAGAAAAGGCCAGCCAAAGGAGATTGCTCTCTATCTTCCCTTCTGTTTCATTCCATTGGCCATAGGCAATTCCTGAGCATGCTCCTAAATGGTACAAATAACAAGAACTGGATCTGGCTCACAGGG
>NW_011265183.1:0-459 GCF_000146605.3 Meleagris gallopavo
CTGTTATGGAACAGAGGGTGTCTAAAGTGATACCGAGAAGACCCCTGGGGTGTATTTTGGCTCACTGGAGAAACACCGCTGGTGAGCCAGGGGGATATTGAATAAGAAACCAGGAACATAAATGGAGTAATGGACCAGTTTTATAATTGAGTGCCCTAATGATGAGACCAAGTGCTGGGTGTTTGTGGAAGTTGAAGGACTGCACTGTTCGATTCGTGGATCTTGAAGGCAGTGGGAGGAACTGCCTTGATGCTGTATGGAAGTGCATTTGTTAATGGCACATGGAACTGTAATTGAGGGTACAAAGAGTGGAATTGTGGGGGAAAAAAAACGGCAAAAAAGGGCAGAAAGGTGAAGGAAAACAGTGAGTTTGGGCTATTAGAGTTTGGGTCGGCACGAGAACACATCCCCGTCCCACCCCCCTTGTAAGAACAACTCGGAGCGAGAGAAAAGCTGGGG
>NW_011265187.1:0-531 GCF_000146605.3 Meleagris gallopavo
AAGGCCTTGGGGAAAGGCACTCGTGGGTTCGGGTT
The DNA here is from genome assembly GCF_000146605.3 of Meleagris gallopavo. Classification (NCBI taxonomy): domain Eukaryota; kingdom Metazoa; phylum Chordata; class Aves; order Galliformes; family Phasianidae; genus Meleagris; species Meleagris gallopavo. The sequence goes on from NW_011265187.1 coordinate 36, forward strand.
GGGCAATGTGGATTGCATTGCAGGAAGACTGTGTATCAGCCCTGAAGGCACCAAACTGGTGATCTATTTTGGCACGGATGTGACTCTGCCTGAAAGTTAACAGGTAAGGCCCTGGCACAGTAGCTGTGGTGGGGAGGACATTTACAGTCACTGTAACACTGTACTTCCAGGTGGGACTTGGCAGAAAAGTGGCAAGTAGGAGGAGTAAAAGTCTGAACTAGTTTTCTTTTCTTGGTTATAGTCACTGTCTGTCTTTGTAACTGTTAATATTTGTGTTGTAAAAGTGTTACTTCTGGCATTCCAATCCCTGTTTAAAATACTCTTGTTTTGCTGGGGGATCCTGGTTAAGACTCATGCCCAGGGAATTCAGTGCTTCCCATGAGGAAGCAATGAATTCTATTCCCCAGCAAAACAGAATTCTTGTAAAAATCCTTGTTTTGCTGGGGGGACAGTGGTTTGCTAATCTTATCCAGGGAATTCAGTGCTCCTGTGCCCC
>NW_011265188.1:0-581 GCF_000146605.3 Meleagris gallopavo
TCTTGGAAATGGTGTTGTATATTCAGCTGTTCTGCGTATTATTCAAACTGTTCTATTGTGAAATTGTCTTTAACCATATACCTTTGACTTTTTTAAAGCAACAAGGAAAACTGGAAAATTCAAGACAGGTCATGATAAGTCTTTATTTTTAAGTGCACTTAGCTTGTTCTCATAAGAATTTATTTTAAGTACATGAAACATTGTAGACTGCAACTGTGCACGTGAATACCCATCTTCATCTCGTTTCTCTATGCAAAATTGGCATTGTCAAGGTTGTAAGGCCAAAAATCTAACCTGTACTATGTAATCTGTTTACTCTTCCAAAAAAACTTGGATTTTGTTTGTGTCAGTTATGGATTTTTTAATTTTTATTTATTTTTTAATTGTGCACTTGTTGTTATTTTAAAACAGATTCATGTGTGCGTGCCTACATTGGGCTTGTCTGTCTTCTGTTCCTTCAATCAGTCCCTGTCTGAAGGTGGTTTAAAGAAAAAAAAAAAGTTCCAAGTTCTGCTTTGAGTTTTACACCATAAAGGAAAAAGGAAGAAGTGTTAATTGAGAGCTTACATGATCAGAGCAAT
>NW_011265189.1:0-527 GCF_000146605.3 Meleagris gallopavo
TCACAAAGAAAGCAAGGTAACAACATAGCAGGGTGGGTTTTTCCCCTCTGTTCCTTGAGTCTACTGTTATCCCTGCTTTGCCAGTAAATAAAATACGAAGAAAATGGTTAAAAAAGAAAATGCAAATTGTTCTTTAACATTCAATGCTTCTGTTCCCCCAGAGAGCTGTTTGTTTAATAAGCTGCACGCACTGATGCTCTCCAGCTTGCTAAGTGTACATCCCCACAGAGGTTCTGGGGAGCCCCGTGGTTTGGGCACTGCTATTGCAACACAGAGCAGTAACAGCTCTGTCAAGATGTAAAGTCCTACTTTCAATGCTGAACACAGATACACCCCTCCCTCAAACTGTGGGTAATGTTGAGTTTGGGAGCAAACACTAATTCTTGTGAATTCAGGACTCATCACAGAAGTACTTGCTACCTTAATGGACATTAAGTATCAAGTTAGACAGTTAAATTCTTAATTTATGATTAGGAAAAAAGATGCTTTCCCTACAAACAATGACAAGTATTAACACCTTCTGGAAA
>NW_011265192.1:0-317 GCF_000146605.3 Meleagris gallopavo
GCTATACCCAGTGTGTACTGCTGGTACAAAAATAATGAGGCTCTCATCAGGCCGAATGAATACTTGCAGCAAACATTCAGTTTCCATAAGAAATTTAAGATTCAGCGGCGGTACCATGTAGGTGGCTTAATCTAATTTTAATTTGTAACACAATACAATAGATAAGATCATTTGTTTGTAACCAGCACAGGCATTTTGTTTACATGAAACCCCAGTCAGCATTCAGCAGATGGTCTTTTTAAAGGCTTAATTGAAGTTTTCTAATCTAACCTTTTTTCCCTCCATTACGAAGGGGAAATAAGACAGGAAAAAAAGAA
>NW_011265193.1:0-481 GCF_000146605.3 Meleagris gallopavo
GTGTGCTGAAGAAGTAAAACAACATGAAAAATTACACTAATACTATCTCCATTCCTCTTCCTAAATAAAAGAGAATGAATGAGCTGAACTGTCCAGCTCCCAGCTGGTGAACACTGTTGCTGCTGTGTTGATGCAGATTATGTTCACCCTGGAGAAGAGAAGGCTCTGAGAAGGACTAAGAGTGGCCTTTCAGTATCTAAAGGAGGGCTGTAAGAAAAAAGAGGACAGACTCCAACAGGGTCTGTGGTGATTGGACCAAGGGGAATGGTTTCAAACTAAGTAAGAGGAGATTTAGACTGGCTATAAGGAAAATAATTTTTACAAGAAGAGTAGTGAAGCACTGGCACACGTTGCCCAGAGAGATGGTGGATGTCTCATTCCCGGAGACACTCTGCAGCCTGCAGAAACTTGATATGTACACAGCTGAGACAATCCAGCAAGGTTTATGGTCTTGGGTGCATCTCTGAGCCTGCAGAGCTCT
>NW_011265194.1:0-421 GCF_000146605.3 Meleagris gallopavo
TTTCTTTAGGGTTGAGAAGTAAACTAACGAGGATCAAAAACTATCTTTGTGCAGTTCTTTTCTCCCATTGTTTGAAAAAAGCAGAGACCTTTAATAAAAAATTAAAGTCAGACTTTAACTTAGGCTTAACTTCTCTTGAATATACAGAGGTTGTACAGTTTGGCTTAAAAAATATAGGGCATGAAAAGAGAGAGACAAACTCGTGGTGAAGTTTTCATCGCTAATAAATGATGAGCTATGGGGGGTGGCCAGAGCAAATTCCAACACTAATTGGCTCTTGAAAACCTTTATAAATAGTAGCACACACTTAATTACTCATTAGAATAACTACTGCTGTGTGACATTAAAAAAAACTAGAAGTCAGTCTTGAGATTTTATGTTCTCAGAAAAAATACAGAGCAGACATTGGATGTAAGCGTTA
>NW_011265195.1:0-489 GCF_000146605.3 Meleagris gallopavo
AGGTGCTCAGCAAAGAGCAATGCTAGAGGTGTACAAAAGGGAAATGAAAAATAAAATAAAATAAAAATTAATACCCTTTGGTTACTTTCCATGAGTTCATAATCAACTTGAGAGAACCTGACTGACTGAAAATCAAAAATATTAAAGCTTAAAGTGAATATTATTTTTGAAATGGAGTACTTTAGGAGCATTTAGATGCTTTAAATAACTGTGTATGTGTCGGATGTCACCATTTCTTGTATTATCAATAAAAGTAGCAGCTTTGCATCTTCCGATTCTAATTATTTCTCTAAATATCTCCAGGAAATAGAAGCACAAAATAGCGAGCGTTGAATAATACTGAGTAAGCATCTTCTGGAGAACACGTCTATGAGATGAGTCATGCTCACGTTTACAGCTGGAGATGGATTTACAAATCATAAAATAAGTACAAGATTACAGAATTGCTAACGGTGATAGTTACCATGAGATCAAGATATGAGTCAGTAC
>NW_011265196.1:0-523 GCF_000146605.3 Meleagris gallopavo
TGACTATAAGAACTGTTTGAACTGTTTGCTTTTATGGAAATTATAGAATGATCACAAACTTTACCTTTCCAGAGAAAAAAAGTAAATGATTATAGCTATGTAGTGAAAATGTAAAGAACATATGAGAATACACAGGTGGATGTAGATCTGAAATTCCAAATGAGATCCTTAGCATACCTGTCAACTAAGTATTCCCAGTTAAGACGAATCCAGTCCCAGGCCATTGTTTTTCCATAGGTGTTATAGGAAATGTATCTCACAACTGTGAACACATCTTGGCTTTTGATGAGGCTGGAGTTGTAGACGTATTTCAGATACCTAAGAGAAATCCCATAAGAATCTATCTGTTGAAAACTGTATCAAGAGATAATAGAAACCTGAATAATTAGACATCTCTTGAGAAAAGAAGCAGAGCTTATGCATGCCAAGTTTCTTCGAAATACCTAAAAGACAGTAGTATTTCAATATTTTAATCATGCAGTGAAAACAAAGTTGGAGCAGTCAGCAACCCATCTAAACATCA
>NW_011265197.1:0-421 GCF_000146605.3 Meleagris gallopavo
ATCAGCTTCTGAATGGGGAGCAAGGAATCCCTGTTGGTGCGGTACTGCCGTCTGTGCACCGTTTTTGTAGCAATCGGTACTTGTTGCTCTTTCACTCGTAGCAACCCCACGGCAGATGGATCTTCTGACAGGCCAGGCAAAATAGACAACTGCTTAACACCTTCTGTGTCTACAGCAGCTATTCCAAAGGCCCATCGATACCCTTTGGGATCCTTAAAATATCCCCTTCTGAGGTAATCAATACCAAGTATGCATGGAGCCCCTGGGCCAGTCACAATAGGGTGTTTTTGCCAGTCTTTACCAGTGAGGCTGATTTCGGCCTCCAACATAGTCAGCTCTTGGGAACCTCCAGTCACCCCATGAATATAAACTGATTTTGTCCCTTGGTGACTCGAGGGCGATTAGAGTGCACTGTGCACCA
>NW_011265199.1:0-317 GCF_000146605.3 Meleagris gallopavo
ATAAAGGTTGTACATGTAGACTTTTACCCATCTTCTTAGGATCTTGTCAAACTGCAAGGAAGTAACAGAGAATCTGAGCTAAAAGCTAGTGATTGGCAGATTTACCAGGAGGTTACCATGGTATATCCATGCTCTGAATTGGGAAGAAGCCCCCGAAGATGGTTTCCTGTCTCACAGAAAAGCTAGATTTTATAGGCTGGATGTGTTGCTATATGTTATCTATCTATCTATCTATCTATCTTTTTTTCTTTCCCAATGAAAGCTCTATTCCTACACCAGGATGAAAGTTGTTTCAGAAGATACTGTTGCTGGGAAAA
>NW_011265200.1:0-499 GCF_000146605.3 Meleagris gallopavo
GCATATGGCTATCCATGATAAACACTGCAACACATTCTGCTCTTCTGATTCTCATCTATTTTTAAAAGCTAGTATTAATGTGTCCTGATATCACATCTCTTTAAAGGCATTATAATCAATAACATCTGAGACATTTTCTGGATTATAAAACAATCTCATCCTTTTATTTCCAAACCTTTAAATTGCACCTTACAAAATGGGAAAAGGAAATTCCAGAAAATTCTCAAAGGGATCAAGTAGTGGTAGCATTAACAACTAAATATCAAGGAATCAAATATTTGCACTGATCTGAATTAAAATTACATTCTTAGCTTTAGTTGATTCCCTCTATCGTGACTGAGTCCACCTCTAAGAAAATCCTATCAGATTTGATAGTCATAATATATAGTCATAACATTGTATCATTATCCTTCTTATTCTCATTTCTAAACATGCTTTATAATTCCTTTCTTGCTTTCATTGGTCATTTGAATTTATTAGTAAGTTGCCTAGCAACAGT
>NW_011265201.1:0-373 GCF_000146605.3 Meleagris gallopavo
CCTCTGTGAGGGTTGGGTTCTCTGTCTTTGCGGAGCGTGGCACACGCTGTCGCATACAGCAGTTGGTGTGGTAGGCACAACAGCAGAGAAATACTCGCTCCCTGAATTTGCTTCCAAATGTGGAAGTGTTAGAAGGATGTGTAAAACCACCTCTGACCTCCTGAATGTGAGGTGACAGGAATGCTTGTAGCTAAACACGTTACCTGCTCTGCTGCGAGCTGAGCTAGCAGGAGCCAATCCCAGTTCAATCTCAGTGGAATTTCCTCAAGTCGGAAATGCTGAGCTGTAGCACGGATCTCACGGTTGGGCTTCTCAGGCAGGTATGGCTCTGTCTATAGAAAATCTCTCAGCCCTGCTGCTGTCAACTACTTTG
>NW_011265205.1:0-497 GCF_000146605.3 Meleagris gallopavo
TTTGCACTCCCTGCTGTCTGCTGCGGGGTTGTGCTGGTGGCGGTGCGGTTGGTTTGCTTTTTCTTGGCGGGGTGGGAAGGAGCTTTGGGTGAGAGGCACGTCCTGTGCCAGAGCATCCCGACGGCACGCGTGGGATCAGCAGGTCTGTCAGAGAAGCGGGTGAGGTTGCACGCCGAGCTGCAGGTGAGAAGGGTAGGAGTTCCCAGCACAGCTCTGCACGATGCTATGCGACACTGGACAGCTTGATCATGGCTCAGCAGTGGGATCAGATGAGGAGAATGAGAGAAGCAAATCAAGGATGGGACGGAACTAGAAAACACAGTCGGTGCATATCCATGCAGTCTTGCAGACCCAGAGCTTCCCAAGTTGTTTCCGATTCGGTAGCATTGTGTGCTGCAGGGTGAGCAAAAGGTTCTGCTGTTTGATTCTTCTGCCAATGAGCTGCAGATCAAGCAGTACTGCCTGACGTTGGTCAGGGTGAGCTCGTCCTGCAGCAG
>NW_011265206.1:0-501 GCF_000146605.3 Meleagris gallopavo
CCTGACTTGGCACCAAAAAGCCTCAAGGATGCTCCATATCCTTTCCATCCCTGTACCTCTAAAACCCCTCAGGACCCTCATTCATTCTCCCCATCTCAGCACACCAAGCTGTCTCACTCCGATTTATGAGAGGGAGATGAGGTTCTTTTAATATTATATACCCGGCGTGAGATTAAGAAACAACGGTTCAAATGTTGATCCGACCAGTTTATTATAATCCTACTCAGGGAGACGGGGAAGGGAAGGAGGGAGATAGAAAAGAGAGGGAAGCGGGGATAGTCACCACCAGGATCCAGCAGCGATCCCGTTGCACGACGTTTCGATGGTCCGAGGTAGAAGCAGCAGCGGGGGAGAGAGAAGCAGCGTGGCTGGCCTTGGGCAGCAAGCAGGTGGCAGAGGAAGTCGCGGAGCCGATCCAGGAGGAAGCGGCAGGACTCAGGTAGCAGGCCTAGGGGAGTCTGCCAGCACGCAGGAATTCCGGTGGTGAGGGATCTGATGGCA
>NW_011265209.1:0-437 GCF_000146605.3 Meleagris gallopavo
TGATCTGTGAGAAGGAAGAATTGTGTCTTGTGCAGCTATTGTGACACTCAGATGTTTTTCAGCCCTCTGTTTCCCTGAGTGAGGATGTGCATCAGGACAACTCAGCCTAGGTTTAATGAGTGGAAGAACAGGTTGCAGCCTTGTTGTAGTTTAACTTGGCAGGTGGCTCAGCACCACACTGTTGTTTGCTCACTTTCCCCCTTCTCAGTGGGATGAGAGAGAGAAAATAAAAAAAAAAACAAAAAAAACAACGAAGTTGAAACTCATGGCTTCAAATAACACTATTTAGTAAGATAAAAGAAAAGGAAAACAGTTATGACTACATATGTAGATATATATGTAAAAAATGTATATAACAAGTGATGCACAAGTAATTGCTCTCCACCTCCAAAACCAACTAGCCCAGCTCGCCTCCCAAGCAGCAGAAGAGAGAGACA
>NW_011265210.1:0-352 GCF_000146605.3 Meleagris gallopavo
CCGTAGTGATTGAGGTTGGAAGAGAAGGACATTCTAAATGGCAATTCAATAAGAGCACAGTCAGTAGGGACAAGGGAGAGAAGGGCACCAGAGGACAAACATCTGTGTGTGCACGTGCTCCGACCGCCCAACACACGGTTGTTTATCCCGAGTGACACTGCAGGACTGCTGGGTTCTCAGCAGGGCAGAGCTGCTTTGCTGCCATTTCCTAGGGCCCTGCAATGGTGGCACGTGTCTGCTGCCACTGATGCTCTTACCTGGACATCCTCCCAAGGCACACAGGGACTAGGGAACACGTTTAAGCCTCAGAACCAGTACTTCTTAAGGTTAAGTGAGGGGACAGGTGAACTAT
>NW_011265211.1:0-508 GCF_000146605.3 Meleagris gallopavo
CATCTTTGTAGTAAGTATCATCTTTAATCTACCATTGTAAAATAGTTTAATTTGTAATGATTAAGAAGATGCAAAAGTATGTCAACTTTGACGTACCTTTGGAAGATCATAGCATCATATGGGGGCTTGGATTGGAAAGGACCTTGCAAGCCCCCCAACCCCCAGCAGCTCAGCTGCCCAGGGCCCCATCCGACCTGGCCTTGAGCGCCTCCAGGGATGGGGCACCACAGCTTGGTCTTCTTGTTGTAGCTCGTTAGATTGTGATGGGCCTGCTTTCTGGGCGTGTCCAGTCCCTCTGGATGGCATCCTTCTCTTCTACTGTATCAACTGCACCACTCAGCTTGGTGTCATCAGAAAACGTGCTGAGGGTACGCTTGATCCCACTGTCTGTGGCATTGATAAGGATGTTGACGAGCACTAATCCCAATATGGACCCCTGGGGACACCACTTGGTCTTTAGATGATGTTGCTCTCATTGTCCTCACTAAGGTTAAGAACTGTGTACTAT
>NW_011265212.1:0-448 GCF_000146605.3 Meleagris gallopavo
ACCACTAATAGCATATACTGTATCTTCTGTTCCACATTTTCACCTAAATGGGTAGCAGTCAAGTCTGATAGATCCCCTTCAAGAAGGACAATAATAAACAAACAAAACCAATCATAGATAGGCAGGCATATAGATTTAAAAAAAAAAAAAGGAGGAAGAAAAATACTGAAAATTTCAAAAAAAGCAACAATGATTTAGTGACTCATGATCAAAGAAGTCTTCTGTGGTATTTAAGAAAAAAAAACCACAACAGCCAAAAAGCGGCAACTTAGTGTGTCATAGGAAGAATCAGACAAATTCTTAGCATTTTTTCAGAATAGAATCATTTGGGTGAATTACCCCATGAACAGGGCAGGGAAGAGTAAATACGCAATGTTTGCAATTGCTGCAGCTCACCCCCATACTTCCTTAGGCCTCACACGCAATGAGCAGCTACTTATAGTATCTC
>NW_011265213.1:0-315 GCF_000146605.3 Meleagris gallopavo
ATCACTGCACGTTGACACAAACATGGCCACATCACTGCATATTGACACAAACACGGCCACATCACTGCACGCTGTCACAAACACGACCACATCACTGCACGCTGTCACAAACACAGCCACATGACTGCCTGTTAAATTAGACTGGTAGCATGATCCGTGTGCCATGCCTCACTGGTGGAACAGTACTGCCGAAGTATGAACAGGAATGCTGCCAGCTTACACTCTAATGTAGGCTACAAATTAGGGGCAAGAGCTTTTCAGCTTAGTGCATGGAAAAAGTCACTGTTCATGTAGGAAATTCAGCACCTCTCTAAG
>NW_011265214.1:0-485 GCF_000146605.3 Meleagris gallopavo
AAGCGGTTCTTTTCAATTTTTGGTATTCAGAAAGTGTTGCTTGGTTACAGATAATGGAGAAATCTCGGGCTATATTGGGTAAGATGTGCCACAGACAGCAATATCACAATGCCACTCTCAGAAAAGGATGGATACAAGTTAACGATGCGCTTTCAACAAAACATTAATAGACTTGTTCACGCTTTTATAATGACCTCATTAATGGGAGCTGTGGGCAAGTCCTGTCTTTTTTGCCTGCGCTCCCTTCACACAGCCCGGCTCCGGGATGGCCAGTGCCTTTGGGAGCCGATCCCAAATCGATGTTAGACCGGGGAAGAAGCGCTCTCCCGGCTCAAGGGCCGGCGGTCCCGCGGCCCCACGGGGTTTTTTGGGACGGGTGCCGCGCCGGCCCACATCCCTCTTCGGGTCACGGTCGCCCCGCAAACTTATTTTTCCCCTTTTTCCTCCTCAAAACGCGGCCCCGAGGTGCGGCTCTCTCTGCCGAG
>NW_011265215.1:0-353 GCF_000146605.3 Meleagris gallopavo
ACTGAATTCCTCTTGGGAGAGCCATAATCAATATCCTCCAGCAAGATGGGAACTTGTCGTTTTTCCACAGACCCCCAGGATTACATGAGTAATTTTAAATCATTTCTCCAATCCAACAATTATTACAATTTTCAACAAGTTTCCTCTGCAATTTCCATAACTGACTACACCATGTCTGGAATGTGTGGAATGTGCGAATTGCCTTCATACACTCGAACACACACACTGCTGCAGCTACAAAAGAAGAAACAAAGCTTAACATAGTCTGCAGATCCACCACGTACAAACACCATGGAGAGAAGAAAAAAAAATAAAAGCTCGGCACTGCTACAATAATAATCACATACCCATGT
>NW_011265216.1:0-502 GCF_000146605.3 Meleagris gallopavo
TTTTACTGGTGCACTGATACAACGCTGGGCAGAAGAAAATAACATCGACTGGCGATTCCACCTGCCATATAATGCAACGGGGGCAGGCCTCATCGAACGTTATATAACGTAATCATGGTCTTCTTAAGGCTGCCCTGAAGACAGACTCCCAGTCTCTGCAGGGGTGACAAAGAGACTGTAGGAAACCTTGCGAGACCTGAATGAAAGACCCCGAGATGGTAGACCCAGTGCCCTGAGAATGTTGCAGACGACGTGGGCTACCCCGCTTAGGATCCAAATGACGGACACTGATCATCAGGTAAGACCCCTGATTGGTAAGAAAATAATCTTCTGCTCCCTGCCCCTGAGAAGTTAGAGCCTGGCACCCACAGAATAAAATGGCCATGGAAGGTGCAGGTAGGACCCAAGTGGTGTGGCCTACTTGCACCTTGGGGGAGATTGGTTGGGAGGTGGGAGGCTCAGGAGTCCCTCCGGGTAATGGTACGTGGCCTACTGGCGCGGT
>NW_011265217.1:0-504 GCF_000146605.3 Meleagris gallopavo
CATTTAATCCTTAGTATTTCCATGGACTACACTAGCTTTAGACCTAGACAGGGACTAAGTCACAAAACCTCTAGTTTCTTCTGTCAAATACTGATGAGTATCTTTATCTTCGTCACACTGTATGTTTTCTGATATGTATAGTGTATATAAATGTACTTTTTGTACTTTAAAAGTGAGTAAAATATACTAAGTCAGAACATTCTGATTTCTAGCAAACACAGATCTCTTCCTTCATAGGCTACAATACATTGCAGTAATAAGAATATAATTCTGAATACAAATGAACTAGTTAAAAGCAAAAAGAAGAGCAGTTTGCAGCTTTATGGCCTTATTTCTCTGTAGCTATCACATTATTCCTTTCTTAAATGGAAAAAAAAATTTTTTGGGGGGGGGAGGGTCATAAAATGGCAAGAAGGTATGGTCCATGTAGTGTAAAATCTTGTTTAAAACAGTACTTGAAGTATTGACATGAGTAAATAATGTGGGGAAATTAAAAGCTGATCT
>NW_011265218.1:0-481 GCF_000146605.3 Meleagris gallopavo
CGGAGGCATACGGTCATGAGGTGCAGATCCGTCCAATGTTCCATCAGTCCCATGCAGACCATCGCCGGGTGTTACACATGATCTGACAGTAACACTGGAACGTTTTGATGACATTTCATTCCTTCCGGGGATCCTGAAGGCTCAAAGACTCACGGGGAGAAATACAGATGTTTCAGAGGTAGCAAGAGGGGAAGGTCTGCCCTCCAGGGCAAAATACAGGCCGTGTTTCTATCCTGGGTCAACAGTTCCGCTTGTACAGGGGCACGTCCTGGCCGCCTGTACCACATTTTCCGGCCGGATGGTTGCGGCTGCATCATAATATCAGGCAGCAAAGGAGGTGTCCTGATCTGCCATAGGGACATGATGGGAGTCCCTTTAGCAATGAAAATCGGAGTGTTGACCACCGCGCCAGTAGGCCACGTACGTACCTATTACTGGAGGAACTCCTGAGCCTCCCACCTCCAACAATCTCCCCCAAGGT
>NW_011265221.1:0-462 GCF_000146605.3 Meleagris gallopavo
ACTGTGGGCTAACGGGTTGTTTGCATAAATGAGCACTGAAAGGAAGATTAAGGAAAAAAAAGAAAAAGGAATGGTCAGATGCTCATTCACGCTTTTGGGGAAGGCAAAGGGGAAGGTTTCACCCTTGTAAATTGGGATGCACCATGTACAAAGTTTCTCTCTCCTCAGGCAATATAACAGAGTCATGCCAGAACTCCCATAGAACATTTCCAGTTAACATCAATTTGCCGGATGTCACAGACAAGTTTAATGAACAAAATGATAGATGTCTGACAACAGCTTCATAAAGCCAATGAATTCTCATTACAAAGAGCATACACAATGCACAGCTCAGCCCGAGGCACATTTTACAGTTATCAGAGGTTTACTAGAATGTTGGTGTAGATAGTGAAATGGTAATTTAACGATTTACCCTAGTTAATCTGCTGATAAATTGCTCAAACGATTATTAACACATAGAAG
>NW_011265223.1:0-460 GCF_000146605.3 Meleagris gallopavo
GGGTTGTGGCACTGAGGGCTGTGGGCAGGTGGGGGTGGGCCGGTGTTGGACCGGATGATGGCAGTGGTCTTTCCAACCATAACGGTTCTATGAAAGATGAAGCTTTGAAGAAGTCTTGTGCTTAAATGTAAGGCTCTTTTCAACAAGTCTGAGCTGTTTTGGTTCCCCTGGCTACTGTTTCAAATACACATTCTGAAAAGGTTCCTGGGTGGAACAGAGCGTTCCTCTGTTTGCTCTTACAGCGATTCCCAATTTTTCGTTTATGCGTTAGCGTATTTTCTCTGTCTGAAGGCCGTGTGACAAATGGCAACTCATGGACCTGTTTGCATCCCACAGAAAGCCCAACCTAGTGGATGGAAGAAAAAAAGCACCACCCTGTAGTGGTTCAGAAATACCACTTGTAGTAACAGATGTGGAAGGTTACAAGTTGACTGGCTCCTTTCTGGTCAAGTGGCCCTGA
>NW_011265224.1:0-426 GCF_000146605.3 Meleagris gallopavo
AATATAATAGAGAGGTCACTTGACCAATAAATGGTGAAGCCTTAAAGCAGTTGCCTCACATTGCATTTTAGGCATGTAACAGTGTTAGTGATGCAACTTCTCCATTTGAGCAGCATCTTCTCTGTTTTATGTTATGAAAACTTGAAAAAATTTGTCTATCATCTTTTAACCTTTAGAAGATAATATATTTTTCTTTGGTAAAAAAACAAAAAAACAAAAAAACAATTTTGTCTGGGAGGTATGAAAATCAGAGAATGGATAGACATTTTCTGGATGTACGTTCAGTAGTCTTGTTAATTTTACTAGTGTTAGTTATTTGTCAAGCTTTCAGAAACTGAAGTTTTTTCTTCAAGTACTAAGGCATTTTATCAGTGAAGTGCTTTCTATTTTTTGTTTATTCAAATGATTCCTTTTGTATATCCATAA
>NW_011265225.1:0-430 GCF_000146605.3 Meleagris gallopavo
TATGCTCAGTATTTCCAAAAAAGCCCTGTGTGGCACAGAGCCTCTGTTCCAGAATGTTTCAGCTTTCCAAGTTCTCAGTGCTGGAAAATCTCTAACTGAAACCAGGGTTTAAGAAGATGAAATGTATGTGGCAACATTAACTGTGACAGCGTTACCAGCTTTGCCTCAGCTGCTAAATCTCCAACGTTTCCTATCCCAACAAGCATTAGAACGATCCTTGAGGGCTTTTCTTCTCCTAAAGCTGGGTAATGCCACGCATGACTCATCCTTTCTCACACTCACAAAGCACGTTCAGTTCTGCAGAAATGATGCACAGTGCGACCAAATGCTTGTTGCGGCTCTGTTTGCTGTCTGGTCACTTATCCTTCTGGACAAAAATTGAGCAGCACTTGCACACATGTGGGGTGCATATGAAGACCTGTACTCCTAT
>NW_011265226.1:0-356 GCF_000146605.3 Meleagris gallopavo
ATATGTAGATAGTACAAATGCATTGTTAATGTAATTATCTTGTTTCTTGGCTCATTTCATCTGTCTAGCCAAAGCAAATACCTTTGCTGTGTATTCAACTGCTGGCTTTTTGTCCGAAGAGCTGAAGCTTTCTGCTAAACTACACAGCTGTGGAGAATAGCAATATTATTTTGATCTCAGATGCAATATATCTGCAGGGTTTTCCTATCTTGTCACTCAGTGCTTTACATTCTTTTTGTTATATCTTATTTAAAAATATGAGAGAGAATTGCAAAATGACAAAAATTCCACCCTTTGATACTCAGTTACTACTTACTAAGTATTTCACTGTTATGATGGCAAGAAGGTGTGTGTAT
>NW_011265227.1:0-363 GCF_000146605.3 Meleagris gallopavo
TCTACAGACCCCAACCTATTTGTGTCTCTCTCTTTTCAGTGTTCCGCTTAAAACATGGGAATCCAAGAGCTTACTGATATAGTCTTTCCCTGGCCAGTTGCTGGCTTCACACACCCTGGTATCACAGGAAGCATCCAACTTTGGAGAAAAAGACAAATTGAAAATAAAATTAAAAAAAAAAACATAGAAATTTGCATGTTTCAAGTTTTGGAGAATAGTTCAAGCATAGCAAAGTAGACATTTTAGCCACGCATTTACAGGAAAAATATTTATTACTTTGCCTCACAGAAAAGCCTAAGGCATCAGAATCAAAAATCTACCATCACTCGTACATCACATAGAAACAACAGGGAAGAATCAAAT
>NW_011265228.1:0-411 GCF_000146605.3 Meleagris gallopavo
CAGAATATTTTTAATAGTTAATTAAAATATATAGAAGTCTATTACCAAGCTTGATTTATAATGTTTTTTTAAGGTTTTGCAGAAACAGCACCAATGTAGCTGAAAAAAAAAGAAAAAAAAGAAGTTATTTTGATAACAATACTGAAAAAAATATGTTGAAGACTTACTTTCAAACTTGAGAGTATCAGTGCAACTTCTTATGCAGTTATGCATCAATGCACTCCAAGACTGAATAATGAGCAAATAGTGATCAATATTGAGACCAACTAGAATGGCTATGCTCAGAATGTTTGTAATCCTTGAAAATAGAGTAAAACTTAGTAAAGCTTTACGTTTTAAGTATTTCTGGGTCAACAGTTTTCTTATAAATGCATATGTACACATGATATCGTAGTGGACTCCAGGAACTGT
>NW_011265229.1:0-385 GCF_000146605.3 Meleagris gallopavo
AGAGCACGAATCGCAGAGTTCCAGCAAGGATCAATAACTGTCAGAAGGAGAAGAAAGTGAGCACTAAATTCGCTCGCCTTTCATCTTCAACAAATGGAACAGAAAATCTGATGGATGACAGAACCTTTCGTTTCTATAGCGTTCTTGTTGAACTAAAGACTAGTGACATTGAGATGATTTTCGACATGCACTTCTGCAGATCCAGAAGCAATTATAAAAATAAAAATAAAAAAGAAATTCCAATTAACAAAAAAAAAGACTACCTGAATCAAAAGTAGCAATTCAGAAGGGGAGGATAAATAAAAATATTAATGAAAGCCCGTGCCAATGGTCAGCCCCAGCATACAAGAGTGCAGAGTTTGGAAGCATGGAGTACATTAAACAC
>NW_011265230.1:0-337 GCF_000146605.3 Meleagris gallopavo
TTGAGTTCAGGCCTTACCTCCTGCTTCTTAATGCTTTGTATCGTGAAGGTCTTAGATGACAAAATCCAGCTTAGCAAATCCCAGGTCCTTTCCTCTGCGTTCGGGACGGCACTCAGGAGTTCCTTCAGGCTGGGCAGCGCCTCGGTATCTGCAAGCTGACAACAGGAGCTCAGTCCGAGCTCCTCATCGTGATGAAACAGAGACCTCTAGTGAAAGCAACCGAGTATTTCAGCCCGGCGGGCTGCAAGCTGAGAACAGTCTGTGTATCGGCGGCCGCACGCGCAGGGGCAGGCGGAAGGGAAGCGGTCTGCGCGTAGGGCCGCGGTGGAGCGGTCAC
>NW_011265231.1:0-302 GCF_000146605.3 Meleagris gallopavo
TGTGCTGCATCAAAAGAAGCACCATCAGCAGGGCGAGGGGGTGATCCTGCCCCTCAACTCTAGTGATCACCTGGAGTACTGCATCTGGATGCAGTCTTCAGTAGAAGAGAAGTGTGGAGTACATCCAGAGGAGGGCCACAAAAATGATCCAAGGGATGGAACACCTCTCCTACGAGGACAGTCTGAGAGAGAATGGTCTGTTCAGCATGGACAAGAGAGCTCTGAGGACATCTGACAGTGGCTTTTCAGTATCAAAAGGGGTAGTATAAGAAAGAAGGGGACAGATTTTTCAGCATGGCCTT
>NW_011265232.1:0-353 GCF_000146605.3 Meleagris gallopavo
AAGAGCGCTAGATTCTCTATGGTGCATCTTAATTCTGTCCCAAAACAAACAACTTCTGTACTTACACTGAGAGATGCAAGCATTAAGCACAACCCTTAAGAACAGTCAAATGGTTTAGGAAGAAAAGGCACTCGGAGAGAAAAAGACCATTCTTTTGCACACTGAGAATATCGTATACTACGAGAAAAATAGTTATTCCTACACTTAGTCATCTAATCAGGCTCACTACTCTCTCATTCAGAGCTTTTACTACAAGGGATTACAAAATTCTGCACTGCTGTAAAAGGCATACAGCGTATTTTGAGCCCATTTGTTCCTTACCACAAAATGGAGCCCTTTCCCTCCAAGACACC
>NW_011265233.1:0-319 GCF_000146605.3 Meleagris gallopavo
ACTGCACAAATGCTTCTTCATGTTTAATCTGTTCAAAGGCTTGATGATGCTCAGGACCCCAGTCAAGGAAGGCCCTCTTTCAACTCCCTCCCTGTAGAGGGCACTCAAGCTGACTATGGGCTGGAAGGTGCATTTTCCAGGACCCCACAGGAAATACCATGGGAAGGCATGCCTTTCTTTTCCTAAAGGCTGCTGGGGACATAGTTGCTACCTTCCTGCTCTCATCCATAGAGATGTGGAAAAATGCAACCTGAAGTTTTATTCTGAAGAAACGGACCTCTTCTTTGGAACCACTGACTTCCCCTCGCTTTACGTCAAA
>NW_011265235.1:0-479 GCF_000146605.3 Meleagris gallopavo
TATATAATATAGTCAATGTATATCATTTTAAAAATATATATTTTTTAGATATTTTTATTAAAACATAAAAAAAGAAGGCAACAAAACCATAAAGTTAGAGGCATTTTGACTCTGTTTCTTTGAAACCAATGCATTAGTATCTGGATTGATGGTAGTAGTCACAATCTTAGTGAGTTCTGAAGGTGTTCATCAGAGATTTTTGACCTAATTTTACTCTTCCTATTCTTCATCCTTGAAAACAGTTTCTCACAAATGTATATGCAGCCAAAAGTGGTGTTCTGAATAAGGAGTGATTGTGAAGTGAGGGATATCTTCCTCTGGTAAGAAAGGGCTTATAAAAGTCTGGTGAAGAAACATTATCATTTTTTTCTTTGAGTTGAATGCCTGATTGCAACTCTATGCGTACCATTTGAAAATTCACAGGTAATGTATTTTTGTTGACTGAAAATGCACCCCTGGAGGCATTCAAGGCCAGGCTG
>NW_011265236.1:0-517 GCF_000146605.3 Meleagris gallopavo
TAAAGTAAAGCAGACTAATAGCTTTTGACCACATTGGTGTGCTGTTATGTCTCTAGCACGTCCTGAGAGTCCAGAGTCTTCCCCTCAGTGGGAGGCTCAGCAGTCCCTCCAGTAATAGCTACACGGCCTACTGATGTTGTGGCCAACACTCCGATCTTCACTGCTAAAGGGACCCCCATCACGTCCCTGTGGCAGATCAGGACACTCCTTTGGTGCCTGATATTATTATGCAGCCGCAGACATCCGGCCAGAAGGTGTGGTACAGGCGGCCAGGACGTGCCCCTGTACAAGTGGAAGTGTTGGCCAGGATAGAAACACGGCCTGTATCTTGCCCTGGAGGGCAGACCTTCCCCTCCTGGTACCTCTGAGACATCTGTATTTCTCCCCGTGAGTCTTTGAGCCTTCAGGATCACTGGAAGGAACAAAATGCCATCAGAGCGTTCCAGTGTTACTGTCATATCGCGTGCAACACCCGGTGATGGTCTGCATGGGATGATGGAGCACAGGACAGACTGGC
>NW_011265237.1:0-441 GCF_000146605.3 Meleagris gallopavo
ACATACTCAATAGCAGATCATGCCAACGCTGAAGCTGTACCTTCTGATCTCTGCTCGTTGCAATATTTTAATACAAGCAGAAGCTCCTTAAACTGATACTACTTCTCACCTCCCCCTGTTATGGGATGACTGCCTAAGAACAGACTATGCTGCACATTTCAGCTCAGGAGCTGACTGTTCTGCATGCTCTGTGCCCCACAGCTCCAGGTCCAGTGCAGGCCCAATGCAAGGGAAAACAATCATCACAAAATCCCGTCCTTTGGATGCTGAAGATTAACACGTGTATTACTGTGCTTTATGTACAGGCTTTTTAACAAGAGCAGTTTGTAGCATTATTGGTGGAGAATTGGCTTTTTAACATCATCTAAGTCAACTTCAAAATTTCAGAACACAGCATATTTTTATTGGTAACAGCGATGGATTACATCATACATGATATTT
>NW_011265238.1:0-425 GCF_000146605.3 Meleagris gallopavo
CTCAGAAGCAGATTATTCATGGGAAGATAGCGTTTGCCAGACTCGATTAAGGCTTTGGTCCATCAACCGCAGTGCTCTGCCGCCAGCCGTGCCCACTGTCCAATGCTTCAGTCTGGAGTGGTATCAGATAGTAAATCATGAAGTTGAACGTGTCAGTGATATCACATAAGCATTGCTGACTACAAATTGATAGAGGATGACAACTGGGAAAGCATTTAGGAAAAAAAATAAAAGAATTCGTAGTATGGTTTGAGTTGAGAAGGATCTTGAAATGCCATCTGGTACCCTCCCCTGTGATTAGCAGGGGCATCTACAGCTAGATCAGGCTGCCCAAAGCCCCTCCAGCCTGACTTAGAATGTCCCCAGGGACACAGCATCTGCTCTGGGTAACCTCTTCCAGAACCTCACTATCCTTACTGAAAAAA
>NW_011265239.1:0-431 GCF_000146605.3 Meleagris gallopavo
TGTCAGCAGCGGGGGGAGCAGAGCGGCCCTCTCGGCTGTTCTGGGAACAGGCCTGAGCGCCCCTTGCGAGTGAGCCAAAGGGTTGATGGTGAATCTCCTCTGCCTTCCCCATTCCAGTGACATTTGCTGACCGTCCGACCTTCATCAAACGCTTGAGCACAGACAGCATCGATGGAGGACACTTCAGACGGATAAGGAGCTTACTGCTGAAGGAGAGCTCCAAGACCAGGTGAGGCTGGAGGCTCCGGGCTGGGATGTGACCCAACGAGAGCCCATTCCCCAGCCCCAAAGGGTCGCTGTTGTGGCCGCCCAACAGCGCTGAACGCAGCACCCACCGTGCTGGGATGGGGACGCCGGGAGCCCCCCAGCTCACAGGGCTGGCCCCTCTGCGCATCTCAGGAGAGCCGACGGGGCAGTCGCTGAGCAGCCTG
>NW_011265240.1:0-467 GCF_000146605.3 Meleagris gallopavo
CTGCCAGACACCCATCCCCACAGAGGGCCTTATCTGCCACTAATGCTTCACAGCAGTCTCCCAAAAAGCTTGTGGGCTTGGCAAGATGCTCCGAAACTGCATTTGCTCCAAATGGATTGTATCAGAGGGAGAACAAAGCACTGGAGAGTTTTCAAAGAGAAGTCTCAGTGGCAGCCCTACGGAGAGGTCAGCAGTCCCCAGCACAGCACGGTGACTCAGCTGGTGGCCCCTGTCCCCCTGTGGAGGTGGTTGTGGTGGGACCCCATCAGCAGGAGCTGCCCAGAGAAAAATAACTCCATTTTACCAAAACATAGCATCCTGCTGCAAAACCTGGCCTTGTTCCAGCTGAAAATTAAAAAATAATGGATTTTTTTAAAAAACCTTCTCCCTAAAGTTTCTTGGAAAGTTCCAACGTGGCGCTATTATGGAGCACATGGGAGCTGTGCTTCTTGTAGAGCACCGGAGGA
>NW_011265241.1:0-432 GCF_000146605.3 Meleagris gallopavo
CTCACTCAGTTCCTAATGCTCC
Source organism: Meleagris gallopavo (assembly GCF_000146605.3). NCBI lineage: Eukaryota > Metazoa > Chordata > Aves > Galliformes > Phasianidae > Meleagris > Meleagris gallopavo. Next base: position 23 of record NW_011265241.1, read on the forward strand.
AGCTTTATCCCCCTGCTCCTCCTGCCTTTCCCTGCATTGGCAAATTGTGCACAGCCCTCGCTCCTCGCCTGCTCCCTGCTCCTTTCTGCCACTGCTGCCAGCTGCAAGAGCGGCACCGGTTTGTGAGATGCTGCAGTGCCATCTTCAGACAGGAGGGCAGCAGCCACATCCGTGGGATGTTTTGTCGTACAAATAGGAGGAGGAAAAAAACAAATAATGAAAATCTGCCCACATCCAGATCTGTGCAGAGGGAATGTGTGTCCGGAGGCTGGGAAAGCATTTGCAGTTGTCATCACAGGAATCAAGCGGCACTGCTCCTGCCATCTCCTGATCCCAAAGATACAGCAAAGAACAAGAGCTGAAGCTCTGCGTGGCCCTGGGAAGGCTAAAGCACAGAGATGGTGGGATTC
>NW_011265242.1:0-472 GCF_000146605.3 Meleagris gallopavo
GATATCTTTGATCTCCTTATTTTACAGAACTCCTTCATGCTATCATTTAAAACAGTCAGAAAGTTGAAAAATAGCTATGTGAGTTGATTTTTGTTTTGTTTTGTTTTTTTAGTGGTTGATTTAGGCTGTATGCTATAATTTCTCATATCCAGTATGCTATTAATCAACAAAAAAAAAAAAAGGTCATTAAAAATTTTAGGGAATGCTTAATATCAAAATCTAAAACCACATCTATGTTATTAATGCTATCAATACACAGCAATATTATATTTTGTTCCAGCTATATGTAAAAAGAATATATTCTGCTTTCAGATGTGTGGTGTTCTACACAAATCTTACCCAAAATCTGAGTAATGTGCTCAGAGTCTCAAATAATGTTGCTACTTAAGACAGAGGTTGAACTCAAATTTATTTACATTCCAGTTCAGACTCATTTTGTTTATGAAAACTGCTCTGTGATGAGTCCAGGTCT
>NW_011265243.1:0-436 GCF_000146605.3 Meleagris gallopavo
AAGGATGAGAGAACTCGCACGAGCCTGGCGCAGGTAATGCTGAAGGATGCCTTCTCCCTGTAAGAAGGCTCAACCGCAGCAGCAGGCATAAAAGAACATGCTTTCAGCCCCAAAGGAAACAGACACAGAGGCATGCCATGGAGACAGAGCAGGCTTGGGCCAGGGCACAGAGAAGAGGGCACAGGACTTCTGACATTAGAAAATACATTCCAGTACACCCTAAGTTCTGGTCAGTGCAATACTATTAAGCTCAGCTGTTCTGCCAAACGCTTCCAATCTGCGTCACAGTATAATGTGACCAGCAAGCACAGCTCTCACTGTTTTGCTAATGCAGCACGTTCACTGCCTAAGCACAAAACCAGGAGCGAGAAAGCAGAAGCAAAGCATCCCTTGGCAGATTTAACACTTCAGTCACGCCATCAGGCTGATGGAGCAA
>NW_011265244.1:0-358 GCF_000146605.3 Meleagris gallopavo
TTATTACAAAACAGGTTTTAATGTGTTTTTCCTGTGTGGTGGTGGTGGTGGTATTGTTTTTAAATAGTTTGGGGGGGGGGGGCGGAGTGGGAGTGTGGTAGGGAGGTGGGATGTTAGGCAATATGAATAAGAAAATGTAAATGTTCTAGAACATATCTGTGTTTATTTAAATTATTTCTTAGTATGAATCACAGATAAAGAGGGCTGGAATTTATTAGAGATAAAAGGTAAAAGCCAGATGATAAGAGGTATCCTTCCAGCTGTGAGCAGCTTAGGAGAATGGATTTTGACCTGCGTTATTGTAGTCGCATCATTTTTTACTCTCTGAAATTGAATAGGAATTGTAGGTGTTTTATTT
>NW_011265246.1:0-514 GCF_000146605.3 Meleagris gallopavo
CCCTGACCTGTTTTTTTCTATAATAGCTCTCATAAGACTATAAACCTGAAATTACTCCTGGGAGTGAGTTTGGAGTTAAATATGAAAACAAAACATTTCTTCAATGCTCTGACCTAGTCTATATTCCTGTTAACCAGATTTACTCTATGGCCCACATGGTGGTGACAGCAAAAATAATGAAACTGAGGAATAGAACAAGTATTTTTTTCAGGAGTTTTGTTCTGACCACATATCTTGCAGGTGTCAACAATTATTCTTCATTAAGAGCTGGAATAAAAATTTGCATAAAGTAGCCAGGTGTTAAGAGTTTCAAGCCTCTGAGAGTTTTAACCCTCTTACGTGTGTGTTTCTCATGTTCCTTTACTGATCCACGCTAGTAGAGACTGCAGGACCTCCTGAAGGCTGAGGTGACAGGCATATCAGAGACCATTTTCATTTCATTTTCATATGTATCACACTATTCAGTCTTGCCCTGTGTAAACAACAGTGCATCATCCCTGCAGAGAACTGAATG
>NW_011265248.1:0-478 GCF_000146605.3 Meleagris gallopavo
GAACATGTACCGCAGGATTGCTTACAGTTGTTCTTTTCTTTATGCAAGTAAACAGCAAAATCAATGAAATGCTAGTTAAGCTTTTTCTGAAACTTAGAGGGAGGGAAAAGAAGAAAGTCCAATCCAGCAGCAGGATCAAGGGGAGACTGGAAAAAAAGTAGATTGTGTATGTTCTAGGACATACCTAGTGCAAAATACAGTAAAATTTGGGGAGTCAATGTTTTGAAGAGTAGATGGAGATATGGAAGTAAGTGGCACTTTAAAGCAAAAGTTGTTCCTAGGCGAACCTCCCCTACAGGGAGGTGTGAGGGGATAAGTGTCTGGTCTGCAGCTCCAATTCATGCTAACAGCTATAAACAGCTCAGATAAGTAATCATTGTATTTATCCAGGTTGGAGATGGCATAAGGTTCAAGTGCTTAGTGGTCAAAATTTTAAACCAAAATGATTCCATAATGTTTATGTTATAGGGAATACTCC
>NW_011265249.1:0-476 GCF_000146605.3 Meleagris gallopavo
CAACAACTAGCTAAGCACATATCATAGCTGGTTCCAAGTTTTTATAGCTTGCAGGTTTCTTTAAAAAATAACAATACCTAGAACACTGTTATCAAACAAATATGCTTTATTGGCATCTAAAACAAAATGCACCCAACATTAAAATGTACTTTTGCATTGTTTTTTAAACCCACTGCAGTACGAGGAACAAACCACAAAACACTTACTTTAGAGAAAACAGAGACTATAGTGTAGATTTTACAAAATCACTTTTAATCTCTGTATTATGCTCCTTAAGTAACATGGGCCATTTCATTTTCTGCCAAATTGTAGGAACATAAAATATCACAGCTTTGTCTATACTTTAAAATTCTGCAGCAGCCTAAAAACACGGACAAGATACACCAGCACCTGTTTTCAAGTATAACAATTTCAATAGCCAACCTAGGGGTAGTATCTAAAAAATTACCATTTTCTTCCATAGGAAGTCTTTGTTT
>NW_011265250.1:0-303 GCF_000146605.3 Meleagris gallopavo
AACTGCAATGCATCTACTTTCAGGAATGCCTCAAAGATGTCAAAAGTGGTTGAATATGATGTTATTTAAAATTGTGATTGTGACTTCCTAGCTCTCAAGCCTAAAGACATTTACTTTTATTCATTATTGCCTTTCTTTCCTATCAATTTTATTGCCTAACATTAAAAAAAAAGTTCATAAGTGTTTAATAAATATTAGAAATGCTACATTAAGGAATGTTTTTTTAACTTAACTAAAAATTTTTAAGAGGATAAAAGATTACATTATGACAAAATAAGGATAAAAGAAATAAATTAAGCAAAT
>NW_011265251.1:0-509 GCF_000146605.3 Meleagris gallopavo
TACCCTCAGAACTGTCCCACATTTGTGCAGCCCTTGGATTGCTTTTCCAATCCGAGCTCACATATATCTCAGCCATTCCTTCTGAGTTAGTCTGCTTGGATCCCCACACAGGGCTGCAGCTCAGGAGGTCAACACAACAGAAATAACACAACATGCAACTGGAAAACACATCTCAAAGCCGAGAAGAGCCAACTCTCTGACCTTGGGCACAACTCACCAACCAAGAGCCAGGCCTGGCAAACTTGGCCGATCTGAGCATGCGGGAGGGGGCTGCAATCAGACCAGAAGTGTCCACTTCAATTGCAGCTCCTTGTAGAGAGGAACATCAAACAGTAACAGGTGTGAATGAGTTCATTCACAAGCTGCACAATGAGTTTGTTCTTTATTAAAAAAAGCATGCATGCCGAGTCAAAAAGGTACAGCAGGAGTTGATATCAATGGAAGACGTTCCTCTTCCTACGCCTCATCCTCCTCCCCCAGCCTCTCCTTGCCTCACCTTTACCCCCAGC
>NW_011265253.1:0-406 GCF_000146605.3 Meleagris gallopavo
TTGGTGAAGGCAGCATCTCCTGCACCAGCCCTGGGGCTTCCATGTGCTTGGTCCAGAGATGTGCTGCATGGGGGTCAGCACTCATGCGCCTTTGCTTGGTAGTGCTTTTTCTCCTCCTCCTCTTCCTTAGAGTAAACAGTGTCTCATCTTCTGTCTGGAAAATCATAGCCTGTGCTGTGAGAGATTACTGCACATCACAGGCAGTTATCATGTATTATGGAGCAACCTTGAGGAGGCAAAAGAGATTGCTATGGAAAGAAGACCCGTTCAGGCACTTCACAGCTGCAACTTCAATTAGTAGACAAGGGGAAACTATCTGAAAGGGCAATTATATATATAGATACATACATTAAGAAAAAAAAAAAAGGAAGAAAAAAAGAAAAAAAAAGAATAGAATTAAAATAGT
>NW_011265256.1:0-452 GCF_000146605.3 Meleagris gallopavo
GAAAATGTATTGGCAGTGTGCAGCAAGGAATAGAGAACCCCAGTGGCCCAGGCAGCTGCTGCCATGGTGGCACAAGCTCTGCTGTCCATCAAGGTCCCGTAGTGCAGGGGCTTGCAGATGGCAACGTAGCGGTCATAGGACATGATGGTAAGAATGCAATACTCTGCTGACATGAGAAAGACAAACAGAAAGGTCTGGGCAACACATCCTGCATAGGAGATGTCCCTGGTGTCCCAGAGGGCATTGGCCATGGCTTTGGGGAGAGTGGTGGAGATGCAGCCCAGGTCGAGGAGGGCGAGGTTGAGCAGGAAGAAGTCCATGGGGCTGTGCAGGCGGTGGTGGCAGGCTACGGCTGTGCTGATGAGGCCGTTGCCCAGGAGGGCAGCCAGGTAGATGCCCAGCAAGAGCCAGAAGTGCAGGAGCTGCAGCTGCCGCGTGTCTGCCAACGCCAG
>NW_011265257.1:0-480 GCF_000146605.3 Meleagris gallopavo
AGCACTGTCCTGTATCACAAGTCACATACTATTCTCAGCCTCCTGCATGGATATTTTTCTGAAGAGAAAATATGCTGTCAAGGTTATATGAAGAGCAAATAGCAAGAGAAGCGTTATTTTCTACAGACTCTGTCATCTCACAACAGCAAAACCTTGCTTAACTTCATAAAAGTTCATCCAATGCTAGAGAAGGCACATCGAGTTTCCTTTAAAATAAACGGTGACTCTAAAGAAACATCTGTAGACTGATCCGTCAGAGGCATAGATTGTTTTGGAGAAGCCACCAGTTTTTTACCAAGCTGCTCACCAAGCTGTGCATTAAATAGCAGAACGTGAGCACAGAGAGCACACAGAGAGCAATGGGGGCTCGTGAGTAACAGGGTCAACATTTTCCAGTGTACACATCTGCTGCAGTGGTTGTCAAAAGGTCCCACTGCGATGGCTCTCGTTCTGTGTTTCGTGCAGGTAGCATCCAGCCCG
>NW_011265259.1:0-355 GCF_000146605.3 Meleagris gallopavo
TATGAGAAAAGAACCCTGAGCTGCACTGGGTGAGTGTTACTTGTCGCACCTGTCCTCCTGTTTACTGTTGTTGCAGGGAAACTGCTGCATGCAGAGAAGGGAAAGGGATACCTAGGCCATAATTCCTTTTTCTTTTTTCTTTTTTAAACTTGTAGTGAGTGAGGCTTAGCTTTAACCAGAGGCAGTCACAATTATATTCCTGTGTCTGCTTTTCAGGATGCAGTCCACTACCGTATAATCCAAATAAGTTCTACACAGTAGAAGAAAAATTAAAGCCTTAGTGAGACTGTGCTGACAGGGGAAAAAAAAAAAGAAAAAAAAAAAAGAAATACAGAGCTAAGATAAGAAAGTTAAG
>NW_011265261.1:0-451 GCF_000146605.3 Meleagris gallopavo
CCTCACCCAGCTACTAGGATGCCCTTGTGGGGTGTTGTGTGGGGGAGCGGGACACCTGGGGTTCCCTTATGAGAAGCAGTGCTGGGGGGGCTGCCCAGGACCCCCTTAGTGCTGAGCATCCCCTGCAGCAGGATAGCACATGGCAGCGCTACGCTTCTTGCACCGGGCTGCCCGGGCAGGTAAGTGGCCAAACCAGGACCACCCTGCACCCCATTGCCACCTCCATGCTGCTGGCACGTCGTCCCCACCACTCTGTCCTTCGCAGGTCCGCCTGTTCCACCCTTCGTGCTACCCACGGACACTCAGCACTACCACCCCCCGGGACGTGCTACAGTGAGTACTCCCCCCCACTCCCACTCCCAACCCTCGACCCTTCCCAACCCCACTTCCCCTCCCCACTCACCACTCCCCACCAAAAGCCGGGAGCTGCTGCCGTCCTCCCACTCCGTGG
>NW_011265262.1:0-435 GCF_000146605.3 Meleagris gallopavo
TTTTCTAGATTATTACTTAGAATCAGTAATCTTGTTGGGACATATCTTTATATTCATGTTTGAACATGTATGTACACTTATGTAGAATATGTATGAAATATGTTATTTTGAAGAAACTCATATGTTGAGAAGTTATAATAAACAAAAAAACCCACATATTTTTCTATTCTTCTTATCTAAGTTCCTTAACAGCAAAAGAGAAAAAAACACAAACCAAACAACAAAGCAAGAAGGTGTGTTGTAATGCACCACTGGAAGATACTTTAAACAGTGCATAACCAGAGTAGCAGAGGAAGGTCCAGAGCAACAGGAAATGAAAGTTACTTAGATTAAAAGTATCAAGCAGTACACTGATGCCCCTCAGAAATTTCTAAACCAAGGTGAAGTAGGAGAGAAGGAGGGCTTGTAGTATAAACCAAACAAGAAAAAGCTTTG
>NW_011265263.1:0-379 GCF_000146605.3 Meleagris gallopavo
TTGATTGAATGACGACAATTCCATGTTAAAAAAAAATAAAAGAACATCAGAGCCTTCCACAGCTGCATCAACATTATCTATAAAAAAGCATGACACTACATGAAGGTTTGGCTGTGCAAGCCAAGAACCTAAAACAGCCAGGGCTTGGAGCAAGGCCATCACTGAATTCTCGTGTAAAGTGATTCTGCCATATTGCTGACTTTCCACTGAGGTTTTCCACAAATTAACAGCTGTAGCAGACTCCCAGAAAACAAAAAACTCTTTCCAAGTCTTTCTTCTCTGAAAATGTTGTTTCTTCACTTTATTCTTCCCCATATGGAAGGGGAGAGGAGGAAAAAAATCTGAACAGAGATGAGACAAACCAAAAAAAAAAGAAAGA
>NW_011265265.1:0-412 GCF_000146605.3 Meleagris gallopavo
AGAAGTGCTAATATTACATTCTTGAAAATTTTGTCAAACGAGACTGTAACATACACATGATGAGTCAAAAAAAAAAAAAGATTCCTATATAACAATTTAAGTTCCCACAATACACTTTTTGGGGGCTCCTCCTCATGATCATTGCCTCTTCAGAAGTCCTGACTAGCCTTCCCGTGAGCAGGAAGCACAGCAGAGGACATGGTACAGATGGCAGCCCACCCATCCAGTGCTCCTGGACCAGTTCTGTGCTTAACACATTCATTTGTAAAGACTTAGAAAGTCAGACCTAAGTGAGCAGCTTAGCTCACTCTCATACATTAGCTTACGAGAAAAGCTTCTCTATAACTAATTGAGTTTACTATTAAAATCATCACAGTAAAATTAACTGGAATTTGATTTCTTCCTAGTGCAG
>NW_011265266.1:0-559 GCF_000146605.3 Meleagris gallopavo
ATGAGAGTTCACCTAATAAGAATTAGGCCAACTCTCCATTTTACCTTATTTTGATAAGTCAAATATAACATTGTGATGTTTTAATTACTATTCTTTCAAAATCCTCTTAATAACTTTTGGTTTTCAAGACAAAGCAGTCAACTCATAATCTACTAATGTTTGGAATTTCTATCGACCGTGTTAAAAAATATTTTTTAATAATCATCTTTGAAGAAATTAAGCTATTTTAGAGAAAATGAATTAACTTATTCAGTATTAATGCTTTCAGTGCATTAATTAAACAAATTTTCTCAGGGTTTCTCAAAAACTAATTGCTTTTGAATTTTCCATTATTTGACTCATGTTAAAATGCAGGTATGCACTCATCACTCAGAATGTAATTTGCATTTTGGTTGGTAAAAGTCTAATGAAAATAATTTAGAATAAAAACAGATTACAGTCATATAATCCATTTAATAATGATTAATAACTTAATTATTTAACGCTGTTTTATGAGAACAAGAATTCAATCATATGGGTGTACACTTCTTTATGTGAAAAATATGTTTAGATCGGAAGA
>NW_011265267.1:0-380 GCF_000146605.3 Meleagris gallopavo
ACAGGATACAGTCAGCCTGTATTACCGACTGCTTTACCAAGGCATGCCACTGACTCACGTTCAACTTGTCACCAACCAGAAGCCCCAGGTGCCTTTCCACAGAGCTCTTCTGCAGCCCCTCTCCCCCCAGTCCATACATATATCCAGCATTGTCCTGCCCCAGGTGCAGAATCCTTCTCGGCTCCGGCCTTCCTGTGAGCGCGGGGAAGGCACAGGAGACGGCTGCTGCAGGTGCCGCAGGCCGCAACCCTGCATCTCCTCAGCTGTGAGGAGCCGAACCCAAAGTGCGCTCTCTCAGGCAGTCTCTCAGCACTCCAGCTGCACTCGCTGCTCTCACTGTCCAGCTGGACAGCACTGCTGTCGTCTGCTCTCCTGAAGGC
>NW_011265283.1:0-365 GCF_000146605.3 Meleagris gallopavo
CACACCCCATAACACTCCCTATAGGACCACATCACACCCCATAACACTCCCTGTCCCTATAGGGCCACACCAGACTCCAGCACAGTCCGTGTTCCTATAGGACCACATCATGTTCCCAATATGGCCCAGCGCCCCACTAATCCCGTGTTCCCACATCACACCCCTATACGTGTCCCTACAGGGCCACATCACACCCCATAACACTCCCTGTCCCTATAGGGCCACATCACACCCCATAACACTCCCTGTTCCTATAGAGCCACATCACACCCCATAACACTCCCTGTCCCTATAGAGCCACATCACACCCCATAACACTCCCTGTCCCTATAGGACCACACCACACCCCATAACACTCCCTATAG
>NW_011265302.1:0-369 GCF_000146605.3 Meleagris gallopavo
AGCTCAGCACTGCTGCAGGTGTTTCGTGACATTCACTTTACACAGGCAAAGTGGGAAAAATGGCTCCATGTAATGAAGTCCTGCCTCGTGTTGGGCTGCTTGGAGGCACCAGACAAAATTGATCATCTTCACTGTTTAGCATCTAATGATGGTTGGACTAGATGATCTTAGTGGTCTTTTCCAACCTTTATGATTCAATAATTTGAGTGGGTAATGGGGTTCTTGCCTCTGGAAAGAACTATGTGATTCAGCGATCAGTGCTCGCTGTAGGTAGGTGTAATTCAGAGTTACTCCTAATTTAAACCAGAGGACAAAATTTTTGATGGCCTCAAATGGCTTTTAGACCAACACGAGGCAGGACTTCATTAC
>NW_011265303.1:0-345 GCF_000146605.3 Meleagris gallopavo
AGAACAAAAAAGGAACTGCTGAACTGATATGGGAAGGAAAATAAAGGCCTATTGTTAACCTGAACATGAGAAAGACCTTTGTCATGGTCTCCCAGAGTCTTCCTTCAGCCTGACTGGTGCTATCTGGGATGCAAATGGATGATGCTGTGGGTAGGAAGTCAACAGGACATTCAGGTCCTAATATCATCAGTAGTGCAGCGTTCTCCTTGCAGCCATTTACAGACGACATACCTCAGTAACCAGAACCACTGAATTTATTTATTAACCCTATATCAGTTCAGCAGTTCCTTTTTTGTTCTTCAAGTACATGGAAGTGGCTGTGGGACCTCCCATGCACCGAGTAGA
>NW_011265308.1:0-801 GCF_000146605.3 Meleagris gallopavo
GCTTTTGAAGCTCTTCCCACACTCAGGACATGTAAAGGGTCTCTCCCCTGTGTGGATGCGCTCGTGGTGCATCAAATCAGAAGTTCTTTGGAAGCTCTTCCCACACTCAGAACACCTGTAGGGTCTCTCCCCCGTGTGGATGCGCTGGTGCTGGTTCAATTCAGAAGTTCTTTTGAAGCTCTTCCCACACTCAGGACACTTAAAGGGTCTCTCTCCTGTGTGGATGCGCTGGTGGCGGGTTAGGTGGGATCTCCATTTGAAGCACTTTCCACAATCAGAGCACTTGTATGGGCTCTTTGTTGAGTGTATGCACTGCTGGTTAACGATGCCGGAATCTGTACTAAAGCTTTTCCCACACTCAGCGCACTGATTCTTCTTTTTCCACACACCCATGCTTCTGCAGTCTTCAGGCTGATTTTGACCTACACCCAAGTCCAGTGGGTTCCTTGATGTCTTTCCCAGATGCTTTCCCATTGCCTTCTTGATGTGCTCACCCTGACCTTGCTCCAGGCCTCCTTGGACATCTCTTCTGATTTCTTCCACAGAGATGCCACTCCACTGCCACTTGACCACACCACTGTCCTGCAGATCCTCCAATATATCTGCAATCCTAATACCTACTGGATGACAGGAAGTCCAGAAATAGCACAATGCCCTCAATTAAACACAGAGATGTCTCTTTCAGCCCCAGCCACCCTCCTTCCCTCCACCACCTCACCTGGGCTGAGGTCTCCTGGAACGGCCTCAGCGCTACACACATCGGGGATCCAAGGGTCTTCCCCTCCTTCAAGCAGGGAGATC
>NW_011265312.1:0-875 GCF_000146605.3 Meleagris gallopavo
AAGCCACAAAAACTAGTAATTCTTTGTTTTCAGCATAGCAGTTTTGGTGATTTTGAAATCAATGCATACATTAAGTAATCTTTAGAATTTCCTCATATCCATTCTTCACACCCACCAAAGATTTGACTATAAGTCCTTATACTACTTTAATCATGTCCGTTTTATTGCAGTATTACATATGTGGTAGCAGAAAACTTACCACAGTACAGAGCCAGTTTGGAGCAACAGTCAGAGGAAACTATGGCAGTAATTTCTTCCTCACAGTCTGCCTCTGCTTCGTGAGTCAAAAGACCTTTTGTTTTCTTCTGTAGAAATCTCAAATCTAAATTTGTATACACTTTGCATAATTCCGGATGCTAAGTTTTATTTCATAATTTATATTTTATTTTATATTTAGAGCTGAAAGATAGTGATTTTCTTTCAGACTAGCCATGATTTAAATAAAAAGTTGCTCACAACAGAGTTTTGGCTTTGGCTAGCAAATTTTTCTGACATTTCTATAAGACTATTTTATGGATATTTGTTCCCTCCAGTAAGGACACTGTGTGCTGTCCACTCCTAAATTTCTTTTAAATACAATGCAATTTGATTTATGTATTGCCACAAGTACTGAGTGCTTCTGACCTGAGAACTTGACATTGATATTCTATCCAAAATATATACTGCAGAGAACTAATTCTGCTGTTCTTTTTGTTGCTTTTAAAAATCCATTTGTTACAAGCCAAAATATTCAGTGTCTAGTCATTTTTTTAATAATATCCAAAAGCAATAATAGCTTTTGAATTCTGGTCTTACTATTTTGTAATAAGTAATAATAATAATAAATGATTACTTGTTGATAATAACAACAAGTAATCATTTATTATTATTATTAC
>NW_011265314.1:0-301 GCF_000146605.3 Meleagris gallopavo
CTCTGACATTAAAAAAAAAAAAGGAAAAAAATTTCTTTAATGTATAGGATTCCATGTTATCATTTTACTTAAACATATAGAATATAGAAACTTATCTCCTTCTCCCTAGGAGCAGAAGAGGATTAGTCCAGAACAGTAGATGTGACAAGTTAATAGAAACTACAAATTACTCACCTAATAAAGAAGGTATCTACATAAACTTATAGCAGTATGTGCCACATGTATAAATCATTTTAAAATCTGTTTTTATCTATTTTTTTTCCCTGTGCTGTCCTCCATTCTCCACACATACTCATATAAT
>NW_011265319.1:0-335 GCF_000146605.3 Meleagris gallopavo
CTACAGCATAATAGAAGGAAATTCTAGGAAGAAAAATACAAGTTACAAGCATAGACAGACATTCTGTTCACAGGTACATTTTACAAAAGAATGGTGTGAGTGTCTCTCTCTATACAGAATTTTATATATATATATACATATATATATATACACATATATAATAAAAAATAGGAACAGAAATCAGATATATTGCTTGAACAGTCTCCTTACTCACAGAGGTTACTGTAGCTCCAGCAGTTACCCATTGGTACAAAAGAAATAAAATGCACAGATCATCAGTTTATCTATAGCGATACCAGACTAATTCAATTGCTGCTGTTCTAGTCAACTGGAAT
>NW_011265325.1:0-353 GCF_000146605.3 Meleagris gallopavo
CATGACTTACGCATTGTCCTGCAGTCTGCAGACAAGGAGCTGTCTGCTGTAAAACTGGAATATAGAGCTTTTAGGGAAAAGCAAGAGAAGGAAATGAGTCAGCTTTCTGATAGACATATGGATGTCCAGTTCAAGCTGGACAGTGTCAGGTATGTTGGCAGTTTGGTAAAATGTCTTAACCTTCCTTCTAATGCATCTTCTGTCTGCAAACTTGCACTTTGCATTTCTTAGACACACAAAAAGCAACTTTAAATGTTTACTTTTCCTTTTTTTTTTTTTCTTTCCCCTAGTTTCTTTTCAGTATGCTAGGGCAGACCATGATGATGAAATTAGCAGGAAGATAATTAAATAAG
>NW_011265329.1:0-335 GCF_000146605.3 Meleagris gallopavo
TAAGCTAGTATCATGAATTGAAGATTTCAGCACTTCTAAGTCCAGAAAGAAGAGAGAGGACAAAATTTCATGGTTTATATTGACATTAAAGAAAATTGGACACAAATATTAGATATAGATTGTGGTAAAGGCATAAATAGATTTAGACTGGGGAATTAAAAAAAAAAGAGAATAAAAGGAAGCAGACTTCTCACTTCTCACTGCAGAAGATCAGATTGGGTTTGTTTAGTTCTGGAGTGTCAGAAAATTACCACCCAGCCAACCAATCTGGAGAACTTCACCACCAAATGAACTAGCACAAAGGGAAGGAAGAGGGCTACAAAGCAGCAAACAAG
>NW_011265330.1:0-321 GCF_000146605.3 Meleagris gallopavo
TGAATTAATCAATCTGAACTAAAATCAATCTTGACTTCAAAATTCAGGAGAACTGAGGTTATTTTATCTGCAAAGCAATACATATGCCCAGCTGCCTTTCCTACTTCAAACAATGACGTTCAATCAAGAAGATCAGGATATTTTCCTAACTGTGATTTTCACTGATCTCAGTTTTTCGATAATTTCATCTCAATTTTATCTCTATTCTGACTGAAAAAAAAAGCCAAAAACAAATAAACAAACAAAAACAAAAAACCTTTGACCAATTCGAAGTAAAGTAGTGAACAAACACCAGTTCCCATAGATCTATGAGATAGGAAT
>NW_011265332.1:0-359 GCF_000146605.3 Meleagris gallopavo
CTTTCAAATGATACATGACAAAAAAAGATGGTTAAACTTAGCTACAGTTTGTTTGCCTGTTTGTTTGGTTTTTTTTCCTCATGTAAGGATTTTAACAAAAAACCTGTTTCATTCTTTATAAATATTATCCAAGCATATATATCAGATAAGTTCAAAATTTAATTACAAAAAATAGAGCCCTCAAATTATCACCGATTGGATATTGGAAATGCATAGTAGGAAGATTAATATTATCCTACTCAACAAAAAGCATAATTGTAGAAATTTATTGTAGTTTTCATTATTTATACTGTTACTCAAAAGCAAAAAACTAAATAAAATAGCTCTGAATGGTGCAGCAGGATAGGCTCTTCTCCATG
>NW_011265334.1:0-420 GCF_000146605.3 Meleagris gallopavo
TGGCTATCTCCTCATGTCTCATTTAAGACAGAGCCATCCAAAGCCTACAATATAAAACCATTTTAAAGAGAAAATTCCCTGCTTAGATTTTTGTTAAAAGGACTCTTGTTAGACAGGGAAACACAGAAGACAGCAGTTCAGCTATGAGATGCAGAGTTCGTTGTTGATAAGGAGGGAGAGTAAGAAGTGTAGTGACTATGATCAAGAACAGCAAAAAGAAGATTGGCAGGATGAAAGTAAAGCATAGGCTTCAAGAAAATGTTGCATTTGCATACACTGCTGTATCTATGAGATGTCCAGAAAAAGGTGGTAGGAAAAAAAAAAGCCTTAGAATTACTGTTGTCCTCAACATACTGAGTCACATCTCTCTTTATTCTCTACCTTAATTATCCTCAACTGGTGAAAGAGGGTTTTATATTT
>NW_011265335.1:0-421 GCF_000146605.3 Meleagris gallopavo
GTGAGTCCTGCAACTTATTTTCTCTTTCTGTTTCTTTCCACCAGTTTTAGTTTTTGTCACCATTTCAGTTTCACTAAACAGCAATTAATTTAAGTGCATTCTACTTCAGGTTGAATCAAAGAGCAGCTGATTGAAATTTAAGTGCTGCTGTCTCAGTAATTCCATGCATCCCGATGCTTGAGCCCTGATCCTCTGAACTCTGGCACCAGAGATCATATAGCTCTCGATGCTGTGCTGACCACATAGTGGTTTTAATTTGTTCTTTTTAAAAATTATTATTTTTAAATATTTTAGCTTCTTTACAGGGAGCAGAAGAGTAGTTGGCTGAGGCTAAAGCTAAAGTAGAAAAAATAATTTTCAAAAGTTTTTTCCTACTAGTTTTTAACTTGTTTCAAACTCCATGGCAATTTTGATAGCTCGG
>NW_011265338.1:0-360 GCF_000146605.3 Meleagris gallopavo
AGATGAGAACAGCTTTGCTGAGAAATTCCTGTGGCTTCTTATTTTAACCAGCAGTTAACAAGACAAGTTGGGTGCATCATAGATAAACAGACTTCTCAAACTCTTGAAAATGCTTTTCAGTTATTCTGATCATTGTAAGTTAAAACCTGCCCCTGAAGTAAATAGTGAAGATAAGTTCCTTCTGCTTTTTATTATCATTACTGGTATAGAATAGAACATTTTGATTCTAGTGAAAAGGGATTGCAGTTGGTTTTTTTCCCCTTTTTGGGGGAAAAACGCATATAGTAAACAGATTCAAGTGTGCTTACAGTCAGGGATATGCAACCTGAACACAGTGGAGCACAATTGCTGCTCAGCCTC
>NW_011265339.1:0-326 GCF_000146605.3 Meleagris gallopavo
AGTCTAAAAAGTTCATAGTCTCAAACATTCTCAGCAATAGAACTTGAGCTTTTACCTGGCAATGATTTGGTAATCACTTTTTGTTAAAAAAAAAGAAAGTGGACTTTGAAAACTCATCTAAATTAATTATTTCTAACTTTTTAAATAAAAATGTACTATCTTAGTAAGTAGTTTTATCTCAACCCCTGGGTTCTAATTCAGGTGTTTTTGTTTTTTTATCTCTCCCCATCCCACTGGGAAGCAGGGGTCGTAGCCACATGCCAGGTTAAACCATTACATTCATTGCCCAGGGAGGGGTGAGTCACTGACGCTGGAGGTGTTCAAGG
>NW_011265342.1:0-310 GCF_000146605.3 Meleagris gallopavo
TCCAGCAATGCCTCAGAATGTGCTCAGACAGCGGCTCACACTGAAGGTCGTTCTTTGTAGTCAAATTCACATTAGTCTGATGTCCTTTCATTTTCTCTCAATAAGGTTAACACGTAAGGAGAAGCAACTTAGATATTCATTTTGTTCACATAGTGTTTGGGCTTTTTTCCGTTTTTTTGTTTTGTTTTGTTTTGTTTTGTTTGGGTTTTTTTGTTTTTCTTTTTCTGTTTTTGTTGTTGTTTGTTTGGGGTTTTTTTGTTTGTTTTTTCCTTTTTCCTGAATTCATGAGAGCAACAGAGCTTGATAAATT
>NW_011265344.1:0-432 GCF_000146605.3 Meleagris gallopavo
GTATGAAAGCATCTGCTAACTGTTGGCTCTAAGAGTGACAAACCTGAAGTCACTGAAGCAATGAAATACTCATAAATATAATTTTTTGCTGTTGTATATAACTTGAATCTGTGGATATTATGAATTTGTGTAACATTGGTATTAATTCTTGTATAGGTGATGTGCCTCTGTGATGTAATCTGGATTATGAAACTATACCAGATGTTCTTTGGCAACTGGGTTGTATCTTTTTAGCAAAAAAAAACAAAAAACAAAAAACAAACAAAAAAGAAACAACAAAAAAAAACAACAAAAAAACAAAACCCAACAACATAGAAATCCTATTGGATATATGATGCTTGTTTTTCAAGGCAATTCAGTATCACTTCATTATATTATAGCTGTAAGGCACATATGCCTTTTAAATCATAATTACACTTGATATTTCTTCTA
>NW_011265345.1:0-398 GCF_000146605.3 Meleagris gallopavo
AATTTGCAGTTTATTCTATATATTTTTTTTATTATTAGAATTGAGGACATATATGAGAGCTAGGGTGGGAAAAATAAGAAGCTTGCAGAGATTATTAGGTGCTTTGGAGATTTGTGAAATGCTTTTAACATTCTAGGTTGTGGTTATAAGTGTGTATATATATATATACACCTACATATATATTATATATATGTTTGTATAAGATCCTGTTTGGTTTTAGCAATGCTGAACATCCCATATATTATTTTTGCTATTAGGCTAGAGAAGACATTATGTCAAGAGAAGATACAGGAAAAAGTTCTTTGTCCTTGTCTAATTTTACACTGAATTGCATTTAGGATATCAAATGTATTTGGATTTTAGAATAAGATTATATTAATTATTATTTTATATTATAA
>NW_011265347.1:0-308 GCF_000146605.3 Meleagris gallopavo
AGATATGGAGGGAAAGATAAACATGCATTTAATTTTGCAGAGAAGAAGTTAAATATGAATTTGTTTGACAGACATTCCTGGAAGTACAAGTTTAAAAAAAAAAAAAAAAGACCTGAGCGCTGCAAACAAAGGATTTCATTGGAAGGCAGGAAATCTATAAAGTAACGTGTATTTTAATTGTGCAAATTTTGTGATAATTCATCCCATGATATTGACAGTCACACAAACATAAAAATTATGAGCATCTGATCATCGTAGGCAAGTATGCTACAAAATACTAATACGCATCACTCATGTTCAGAACCTGT
>NW_011265348.1:0-366 GCF_000146605.3 Meleagris gallopavo
TATTCTATATGAACAAAGTATACTTCTTGATATTGCCATTTGTGTGACTCATTGAGGAACTTGTGTCAGATTGGTAATTGGCTGGTTAATGCAGTTTATTCTCCATATGAGCGGATAAGAGATTAAGTCAACACTTGCCATTTCTTTGTGAGGTCAAATGTATTTAGGACATTTACTCAAAAGAAAGAGTAGCTAACAAATGGCAGGCCAAAACAAACAAACAAAAAAACCCAACCACCACCACCATCAACAAAACTACTGGTAATTATTATTGATTTTAAACGATAACTTCAATTTTAATTCTTTAAACTTTTTAGTCACCAAAAAACAAAGACAGAAGGAGCATGTTGTAAAATCAAAACTTCA
>NW_011265349.1:0-301 GCF_000146605.3 Meleagris gallopavo
AATGTCAAGGAGAAGAGAAAAACTTTCATCATTTTTGTTTCTTTGCTTGAGAGCCCTGGAGAAAGCTATTATTGCTGTACTGCTTGGTGAGATGAAGCAAACTCCCTGTATCATTTCTCTAATTATTATTATTTTTTATTATTTTTTGAGCTGTGACCACTAGAGGGCCATTTTTGCATTGTATTGCAAAAGAAAAAAAAATACAGAAAAGATGTCTTTATCTTCATCCCCACATGTATGGGAAATATTGTCTTCTACCACACACACCTCTTTCTTAATAAGATAAAGCTACAGAACAAAA
>NW_011265350.1:0-497 GCF_000146605.3 Meleagris gallopavo
TACGGTGCTGTGTTTTGCGGTTCTGATGAAGCATCATCCCGACTGGGGGCTGGGCTCGTGCCTGGTGCGCGCAGCCGGTAAGCGCGCAGTTGGAGTCCACGCTGAGGTCTATTTTAATTCTGCACAGAATCAGGTGCTTGGCAGTCCTCTGCAAAGCCAGCACGCTCCCAAACAGAAGCGTGGCTGTTCACACACAGCTGTGGACAGAACTTTTTCTCTTTGCAGTTTTTAATCGCTTGCTCCAGTTCTGGGTTGCAATGAGAGCAATAGATACCGTAAGCCTGGCTTGAGGATGAAAGGATTGCTCTGGTTGAGTAGTGTTGCAGACACGGTGCAATTACAGGCAAGGAAAAGGGAAATTCGTGGGGCTTGGAGGCGATAGCTGAATGCTGTCATCCTTGCACCCTTTCCTCTGTAGTTCTCTTAACCTTACGCATCAGATGAAGTAGACATTCTGCAGCTGTACTCATCATCCTAGGCTGAACAACATCATTTCT
>NW_011265358.1:0-336 GCF_000146605.3 Meleagris gallopavo
GGAAGACAGGCTGAGGGAGCCGAGCTCTTCAGCCTAGACAAGAGAAGGGGTCTAGGGGAGGCTTTATTATGGTCTTTCAGGTAAGTCTAAAGGGGGCCTATAAGAAAGCTGTGGTGGGATACTGTATCAGGGGTTGTAGTGATAGGACAAGGGGGGTATGGCTTTTGAACTAAAAGAAAAGAGATATAGAGTAGATAAAAGAAAAGAAATCTTCACTCAGAGGGTGATGAGGCCCTGACACAGGTTGCCCATAGAAGCTGTGGTTATCTCATCCTTGGATGTGCATGAGGCCAGGCTGAATGGGGCTCTGGGCAGCCTTTTCTGGTGGATGGCAAC
>NW_011265362.1:0-308 GCF_000146605.3 Meleagris gallopavo
ACAAGGACATCTGACCTCCATTTGCAAATTTGTCATTTCCACTGTGATTCAGCTAGTCCACCCAGAAGGTGGTTTCTATCTTGCAGAACATTTCTTCAGTATGGATCAACAGCTCAAAACTGAGGCATTCATGATTTCCCAGCATTTTGTAGATAGGAAAAATCCTAATTTTTCTTTCTATCTTGCTTTTTTTTTTTTCTTTCTTCCTCCTTAATCAGAAACACTAAGACTACTTCCTATCAATCAAAAATATCACAGCATTTCTTATCTAAACTCCCTTGTATTGTGATAATATCCCTTACACAGCA
>NW_011265372.1:0-349 GCF_000146605.3 Meleagris gallopavo
GACCATAATTTGTACTTTCGTGCAAGAATCTAGTTCTCTGAACACTAACAACGTGAGAGCTCCAGGTCATTCTCTTTCACATCTGCCACCACCCAGGAGTATGATCTAACCACAAGACTGGAAAAAGCATTCTACAGCCTTTTTGTTGAATCTCTGCCATGTTTCCTAGTAAAATACGGGACTCGCTGGTCCACAAAAAAAAAAAATAAATAAAAATAAAAAAATAAAAAAATAAAAACATACAAGAGACCACGTTTCTAAAGTCACATAGTTATGTCACTGACTAAGAAAGGGACAGCCTGGGTTCCAGTTCCAATACTTTGCCTGTATTTCACATAATTGCATAAAT
>NW_011265376.1:0-304 GCF_000146605.3 Meleagris gallopavo
CCCTTCCAAACCAAGATGTTATATTTGATGATATGATTCTAAGATTCATTACATCTTACCAAGTCGTCTCTACACCTCAACTGTTAGGTAAATAGAACCATAGCATATGCAAAAGTCTCAAAGTTGTATGAGCTTCCAGGGCTTTCATTTTGTACATATCAAACAGATCTTTCATAGAGCTTTTCTAAGCAGCTTTTCATTTATGGAAAAAAAAAAAAAGAGAGAAAAAAAAAGAATTATCAGCAGAAAGGTAAACCTTACAAAACTATTAAAACAAGTCAGCTCAACTAGGTTCCATATTAGG
>NW_011265379.1:0-387 GCF_000146605.3 Meleagris gallopavo
CTCACAGTATAATTTATTTGCCAGTCTTTTAACAGGTGACTTTGCGTAAGCACACAAAATAATGGTATCAGTCTGTGCATACTAACCTCTGTTCCAATACCAGGCTGAACACCAGAATACACAGTATCTGGAGGAGGGCCTCCATATTTTCTCTGTCCTGTAGTTACATCCAAAGTGTAACCAGTCCTCTCTAGCAAAGCCTGAAAAAAAAAAAAAAAGAAAAGAATTGACAATAGCTATGTGAGGAGGGTAGGGGCCACAAACAACAGAATTTGTTTCTGAGGTCACTGCAGAAAACTTCTTTTTCCCTTATTTTCTGTTTGCAATATCTTATGTAGTAGCCAAGGAACTCCACAACTTCTCACTAGCTTTCTAAGTCGGTTCTGC
>NW_011265383.1:0-506 GCF_000146605.3 Meleagris gallopavo
AGAGATGCTGTAGGATGTGGTAGTTGTCCATGTGTATGTTAGCTCTGACTTAAATCAGATAAGCTAAACTGATCATAAGACCCAAGTTTTTTGTTTGTTTTTGCATGTATACGTACGCATACTTGTATAAAAATTGGAGTACCTTTTTGCAATATTAAAATAAAAACATCTCCCTTGCTCTCACACTTAATAACTGTGAGGGTATTGTCTTCAGTATAATCAACATACTTCTAAACTCTGATCAATTTTTAATTTCAGTATATTCAAATTTATCTCACTGTGTATTTTTTTCTTTTTTCCTATGGAAAGTATTTTAAATTCTTCAAACTTTGCTCAGGAACAAATCACAAAAGCAGATGAGAACTTCAAATAAGCAACCGAACAAAAAACCCCACCTCACTTGGAAAAGCAAAAATTAACTTTTCAAGGTGTTTAAAAATCATGTATTTTCTTACACTGTTTTGTTCTTTGTTTCATAATTTAATCTTTTGATTCCACTTTTTTTT
>NW_011265384.1:0-497 GCF_000146605.3 Meleagris gallopavo
AAAATACATTAAAATTTTAATGAATATCTTTTTTGTAGAAAAGGCTATCATGAAATCATATTAAGTGTATGAATCACCTTCAGTACTGTTTCATTGCTCATTTTTTATTTTCTAGTCAAATCGTACCATATTGAAGTTCAGCCTTGTTGCTTCATCAGCAGTTTTGCTAATGTTTGCTATAGCTCTCAGATATTTCAAGTGTTGTTATGATACAGTCTTTTTTCTAAATAAGTAACCTGAAAATAGAGGGGAAACAGCCCAGAAAAATTGCTCCAGTCTCTGGAATAACAAAAGTGAGCTTCTGTTGCAGTCCAGCATCTTCCTTACAACTCACTTTAGATTGCAGTGTACAGCAACAATTTATTTTGTGAAGATCTTCCTTGGCTAATAGGAGACCTTCAGCAGGCTGATCACAGTAACTAGGAATGCTATTTTGCTGTTTTCAGTTTTACTCAAATTTTTGACTGAACTTTATTATTGCTGAGTGTCTTCACTGT
>NW_011265385.1:0-517 GCF_000146605.3 Meleagris gallopavo
CCGCTGGAATCGAGGCCAGAACCCAGCTCAGCCTGAACCGGGCCGGGGGAGGAAGGAGTGGGTTGTGTGCTGGGGGGAAGGGATCCCCGTGGTTGCAACCGCTACAGCCACCCACCTCGGGAAAGGCAGAGAAGAACAAAACTGACAGTGGCATGATGGAACTCTCACTTTTATTGTGGTGGACTGTGATGACTCTGGATAGGAATTGGAGCTTGCACACAGCAGCTCCTGCAATATCAGTGGGGCCGGCGGTTGATGTTCTGGGCCCGACGTGGAACCCGGGAGCGGCTTCGCCCCTGGGCTGGCCCTCACCGCTTGGACCGGCTCCTGCAGCGTCTTCGGGGCTGGCTGTTGGTCTCAGCAGCCCGATGTTTGAGGGGGGAGCGGCTCCGAGTCCGGGCTCGGCCTGTCTGCCTGGACTGTCCTCTATCAGCCGCCGTGGAAACCCTCGAGGACCGCGATGTTCCCGGTCGCTGTATCTGTGGGTGCAGCTCTTGGCACTTGATTCTGGTGCCTG
>NW_011265386.1:0-381 GCF_000146605.3 Meleagris gallopavo
AACCCTATGATGTTAAATGTACAAAGGTCTCAGAAAATGAGCTGAACTCCTTGTCAGCTATGTAGTGTTTAAACCCAGTGCAGTTCTGCCTAGGGCAAGGTATTTTCTTTCTATATGTGCAGGTGTACCTGAGAATATGCCTTGGCTATCTCATAACGTCCTAAAAATCAGTTTGTTATGACTATGGCAGTCCCTTGGGATCTCCTCTGAGGTCTGAAAGAAACTGAAAAAAGCACAGCAGCTACTTTTTTTTTTTTTCCTCCCAGATTCTCCCCCTGCTTCCCTGATGCCATGAGAACAGGAAGGAGAGATTACGCAGCGTGGTTAATTACAGCCAGATCCTGGTTGTATTGGCTCCTATCACTTTGATCTGAAGCTGAA
>NW_011265388.1:0-320 GCF_000146605.3 Meleagris gallopavo
GCTAAAGTACGTGCTTTCCTTTTTTAAAAGCCAATGCTGCAGCCACAATCAGATGCATCCAGAATTGAGAGGATAAAAGAATGAAATGAAATGGTGTCATATTGAGGTGTGACTTTCAGTGAGGTGAGGGAACCCACACTGATCTCTAGGCAGGCAGGGTGGGAGGAGGTGGCCAGGCTTGTGTCTTGGCATGTGAAAGCAGCGTTAGGGTTGTCTCTACTTTTCCTCAGATCTGCTTAACAACAACAACAAAAAAAAAACTGACTTGGGGAAAATAGCTTAATTTTACAAAAATCTGAGCAAATTGCTAGATGTATAGG
>NW_011265389.1:0-327 GCF_000146605.3 Meleagris gallopavo
AAGGAGCTCATGAAGGTGAGAATCAGACAACAAAGTAGAGTTGCAATACTTAATCTCCTCTTAGGATTTTTAAATTATTGTTTCCTTCACTCAGAAATGAATCAGCTTTTTTCTCTCTTAATATCTTGGAGACCAAATGTACGAGCATTTCAAGGTAAATAGAAGCGTGCTACTGAACTTGGAAAGATGTTTTTGTCTTGCTCTTGTGTTTGTCTCAGTTTCTTTCACTGTGATCCTATGTTAGTTTTTTACTCCTTAATTTGTCTTACTGAATTAAAAGGTGATACTCTTAAAATCTATACGTAATTTTGGTGCAATCAAATGTTT
>NW_011265390.1:0-538 GCF_000146605.3 Meleagris gallopavo
ATAACATTACACCCCTGCAAAAAATATAAACGAATTGATCTACTACTCATACATTCATTATCCTACAAATTTTCAGCTCCATTACAATTGATCCACACTCCTATAAACAATTCACTCTCTTTGCTTTATACAGAAGTATAAAACAGTATTTAAAACTTAAAACCTTAGTGGAATTTTGTAAAATTTCATAAATAAAAATAATTGCACCATACATTCACAAATATTATCATGTCAGCCATGACATAATAAACAAATAAGACAGCTCATTAGCTATGTGCATTTCATGCAGATTATGATTAATCAACTACCATAGAATACTTGCATTTAGTTATTTTGTTAGTTCTTTTTTTTTTTCTTTTTTCCCTTTAATTAGTTATTTTTTAAAAAGCTTTTCACTTGACTTTGCACAACTCATACAAATTTGATGTGTGATACTCTGGTTTTTCTAATATATAACAATATAGCTTTATGGAGTAGATTTATCCCACCTAGTTAGGCATGTAATCTATGCCAACTCTTCAGAAATCATCTATCAACA
>NW_011265391.1:0-464 GCF_000146605.3 Meleagris gallopavo
GAAGTCACAATTCACTTGGAAAGAAAACTAAAACCGGAAAGCTCCTCCCTTTCGGCGACCTATCCATGAGAAGGAACAGAAGGATCCCTCAATGCCAGTGCCCCATCTGGGTGGGTCAGTGTACGCCCCCGGCCTCGGTTCACAGGAGGGATCCCACTCTAGGCTTCTGTTACGCCTTGTGCCTCATGGGACAAGCTCCTGGGAACTGGGTGCAGTGGGAGTTGTACAGCATGTCACCACAGACACCGAGCTCTGTGAGTGACCTTTAACTGCATGACCAGTTGCTTGCGTGTCCTCTGTTTCTTTCCGAGAGATGGGCAGCGTGAGACTGCTGCCTTCTCATCTGCACAGGCTCTCCGCCTGCCTCTTTCGAAAGAGGCAGGAGCACGGGATTGTAAGTAACCGCTCCTCATCAGGATGATGGTATCTTCAGGAGGCACTACTTCTGAAGATACAGCAAGAAA
>NW_011265392.1:0-455 GCF_000146605.3 Meleagris gallopavo
AAAGCAACGTGCTGAAAGATGTGTCTCCTGGTCATAATGGATGACAGTTGCACCTTGCAGCATGAACTGGTGGACATCAGCTCTGATGGACAACACATACCAGGGAATGAGTTCTATGCCGTGGCAGAAAGCCTTTTGTTGCTCTTCTGTTGAACTTGTGTCCCAGTCCTTCAACTGCTCAAATATATCACTTTCTGAATCTGAAAGATCTCCAATTATAAATCTGTATGTGAACAAACATGAGGGATTTAGTTTAGTTACGTTTAATACACCCATTTTCTACCTAGTGAAACACATGATTTATGTGCTGACTTATGCTACTACTTTTTTTTTTTCTGCTGCAGTTTAAATTAAAAATACAGGGACTTACAGTAGTTTTTGCAGTATTACAATTTAAGTGATGGCAATTTGGAATTTATAGATGTTACTACAATTAATTACAACTCTGATAGCAA
>NW_011265393.1:0-388 GCF_000146605.3 Meleagris gallopavo
CTCAGATTCTCATCTCCTTGAAAGACCAAGAGGAGTTAGGGAACAAATGTGGCCATTTCAAAAATAAAGAGACTGCTTACCAGAAAAGAAAAAAAAATTATAAAGAGATTAAAGTTGAAATGCATAAAGTAATAATATATTATTTTCTCAGTACTTGTTGGAAAAATATAAGTACTTTATTTCAGATATGTTCAGTGTTCTCATGAAAAGCCTGGTAGATAATCCTGTTATTCTTCGGAAGAGGTGTTAGACCAATAAATGCTATAAAAGGACTTGCTTTGGGTATAAAACAGCATTTTAATCACTGTGTGTGTTTAAGCACTCCATAGTTCTTCTGTGAGAAAGGTTTCATCAGTCAGTAGCCACGTGAGCCCCTTTCCAGTACAAA
>NW_011265395.1:0-316 GCF_000146605.3 Meleagris gallopavo
CACACGGAAAAAAGAAACAGAAAAAGCCACCCAAAACCTAAAAACAGAGAAAACAGCCCCAAAAAGGATTTGGAGAATCCTAAAGTCATCGGTGGACCCTTTGTTGTCAGGCAGCTCCTCCTGTCCCCCAAAACCAGCCCCCATTTCCCAGAGCGGTGCTTCCATCCCCTTCTTTCGCAGGGAACAGCTTTGGAAATTCAGCCGTTCGTCCACGAAAATAAAAGAAGTAAAAAAAAGAAGAAGGAGGTATTGGGCCGAAATGGGAATCCGCAAAACTCCACCCCCACCTTCCAGAGGGACGGAAAACGACCGCGAT
>NW_011265396.1:0-463 GCF_000146605.3 Meleagris gallopavo
TTTGACTCCAGCTTGTAGTGGTGACACCACATCTCGCTGTTGCTGATGATGTGATCTAGGGAATTGTCACCTTCTGACTCATACTGGTTCAATAGCTCCCGGCAAACATGCATATAGTGTACTTCCCATTTCCATATGAGCATTCCTGGGATCCACCTGGTGCAAACTTGGTGATATTCCAACATTTTCACCATTGTTTCCAACACAATGAAGCCAATATTCAGCTCCAGACAAAGTTCACTTTTGTAATGTACCTATTCACATCAATGAGCTGATTGAGATTTTTTGGTATGACTGTCTGCATGGCTGCCCAGAACATGGCTGCCACCTCTGCTGAAAGACACAGAATGGGCTGGGTTGAAAAGGCCACAGTGATCACCTATTTCAACCCCCTGCTATGTGCAGGGTTGCCAGCCACCAGACCAGGTTGCCCAGAGCCACATCCAGCCTGGCCTTGAATGTC
>NW_011265397.1:0-464 GCF_000146605.3 Meleagris gallopavo
AAATACATTATATAGTTCATGCATGTAAGTTAAAAACTTCTAATATTTTTATATTAAAAAACACAATGAAAACATAAGACTTGGGAGTTGGACATGCATGCTTTAGATCTGCAGCAGCCTTTTTAAACTGCTCTTCAGACACAAACTACAGATAATTTCAGATTTGGTCGAAGTACATCAATAACAACCACCACGTTGAGAATGTTATTGTCTACACTGTATAAGTATTGCTAAAATTGTCCCTCTTACTGAAGGAATGGACAGAACAACCCAAACCATTACCTCTTTCCCTCCAAAATTCATGTTAATCAGACGAGTGAACTTCTCAGTTTAACATTCCAGCCAGAACAGAGCACTTCCAACAGCGCATTGTATAATAGTGCTGATTCAGTACTGACTGCATAAAAACAAAACAAAGCCACCCCACCAAAACCCAGCTACTGAAATTACTACTACATTTTCAG
>NW_011265398.1:0-468 GCF_000146605.3 Meleagris gallopavo
CCTCAGACTGCTTGTTTCTCACCTGATCCCACTCCAACCTACTTCAACATCCTCCATTCCATTCTGACAGTCTTTTTTTTTTAATCTTGATCACCAGGTTAGCACTTAACATGTTTTTTCAGTTTGTAGACTACTCCAAGCTGCTTCTAATTTTCAAAGATCTCTTCTTGTCAGACTTGACACTTTTCTACCTTCTTTCTTTTGATGCTGATGTTTGTCTCTTACATATTTCTCTGGCACCTTGCACCCTGTTGTTGCAGACAGATTATGTAAAAGCAACTCCTTCTACAACTTGTGAGTAAACAGGTGAACCATATTGTGCACCCCAGTGATAACCATCATGACTAAAGGCCTGTCACAGTGCACAAGGAAGGAATTACTGGTCAGGAAATTAATAGTTAATATTAGTGATTTAGCTTATGGATTTCCAGGTCTTGCTTGTTGTTGCAATTCTATGTACCCCAAGGC
>NW_011265399.1:0-463 GCF_000146605.3 Meleagris gallopavo
AGAGAAGTTCCCACTGGTTTGGGGTTAAAAACGTGAGTGAAGACTTCACGGAGGGGGAAATCAGGGCTGATGGGGATGTGCTGGGGTGCTGTGTGCTGCTGTCAGGAAGGCAGAGTTAACCCGGCTCAGAAATCAGCTGCTTCACATTGTATTCCATTTACAGAATCATGGAGCTGAGGTTTGGAGTAGAGAACTGAAGTCTGCTGATATGTTTGTATTCAATTCCTTGTGTTTAGCTGGTAGAGGTTAACCTTTTTTTTTTTTTAATGGATTCAGTCTGACCTTTTAAAAGCAAATTCCCACCCGGAATTTAATTATCCAAGCCTCCATCAGCTGTCATTGGATTAATCCCATCAGTGCCGGGCTGATGGGTGACCCCAGCACAGGGCAGGAGGGGGGGGTTTGGATGCAGGAGGGTGAGTGGGCACGGTAACCTGCTGAGCTCTCTGGTTCGTGGTGTCCT
>NW_011265400.1:0-426 GCF_000146605.3 Meleagris gallopavo
ATTCACACATAGTGCTGTAGGGAAAGCAAGGTGGCTCATGGGATGTCCCAGCTTGATTGAAAGGGGGAAAAAAAAAACGGTACTAGTGAGGTACTGCAGTGTGGATGCTGCAAGTGTGGCACACCGGCAGACTGTGTTAGGGGAGGTGAGCAAGTTCCACAGGCTTATTTTTTACAAGATAAATACTATTATTATAAATAATAAAGATTAATATTATAAATATTTACCTTGTAAGAGTTGCAACTATATTGCTACTAAAAATTTATTTAATCTGCACATTCCTGAAATTGTAGCATTTTTTATTATTATTTGAGCCCATTAACTCTCACACCCAAGGTTATTTTTGTCATTAATAATTCTAATAACTTCAGTGAGTTTACTTGTCTCAAGTTCCCAGAAGGCATCTAAACATTCAGTTGTTCAAAG
>NW_011265401.1:0-475 GCF_000146605.3 Meleagris gallopavo
AAATGAAGCTTACATAGCATCCAGAAGCATGGCTCAGGACCTGGTAGCAGCATGCTTCTCTGTCTGATGAGATTCCTACTTCTTGTGCAGTTTGTTAGTAAAAAAAAAAGGAAGCTTCTGTAAAAGAAAAATGATGTAATTACCTGTTTCTGGCTTCTTACCTCCCTCTGCTTGGAGACTGTTGACTTTCATGTACAGAAATTGGGACACATCCCTCTAAGAGCTCTCGAGGGTCTTCAGGATATCTGTGGCAAGAAACCATCCAGTTCTGATGTCAGAACATTGCATGCACATGTGTGTATATATATATACAGTATGTATGTCTACCTATACAGGTATACATGCTTAGGTCTATTTTCATGTAAAGACTGTACATCTGTGATGTTCTTACAGTCTCAATATTGTGTAGAGAACAAGAACAGAACAGGAAGGAAATAGGATTTTGCTCAGCAAACAGCTACAGCTCTTGACATAT
>NW_011265403.1:0-344 GCF_000146605.3 Meleagris gallopavo
CTGAGGGCTTCTCATAATGGATTCCATGAAGCAAAGGAAGTAGATCAAATCTCCAAACCTTTCAAAATATAATTTCCAAACACATCCTCATTGTCTTACTAAAAAAGTTCCCATAGGATTGCATTTCTAAGATTTTTCCTATTATAGCAATGCCCAAATTGTCTTAGGAAGACTCCAAAGTAAACAAACTGAAACAACAGTGGGTTGAAATAAAAACCAGAGTTCAGAAAGTAACTAGCAGGAAAAAATGATGATACTGAAAGAAAAGTTTGGAACTGCTTGTAGGAAAAAAAAAAAAAAGGATGTAGGAAAAAGAATACAAAGCCTTGAAAAACACTGGAATT
>NW_011265406.1:0-483 GCF_000146605.3 Meleagris gallopavo
AAGAGGTGATGGTGGTAGAATTCTTTTTGTATTGGTTTTTATTATAGATTTCTGAAGCAACTGGGGAAAAAAAATACAGCAAAGATTTTGGTAGGTAGAAACAGATATGGGCAGTGGTTGATTCCCTTACACTTTTTTCATTTATCTAGCTGTAGATTTGGGTTATTTTGGTTTTTCTGCAAAATGTTTTTACTTTGTGGATTTTGGGGGGGAAAGAGAGAAGTGTCTCAGCCTGAGAAAAGGCAACTTGATAAACAAAGTATTTATGGATAACTTACATAAATAAAAAAGGGAAGGGAGGCAAACGCTCTTCTATTTCTATAATCTGCTTATGATAGACTAAAATGTGGTACGTGGAAATAACAAGAGAAACATTTCTGAGAGAACTATCAATTAAGCTGTTGTTTCTATTGAATTGCTCAACTGCTTAAGAAATAAGCATTTCAGAAGAGTCTAAAGTTAATTAAGGTTAATAAGAGATGG
>NW_011265407.1:0-386 GCF_000146605.3 Meleagris gallopavo
GTTTAGTCACAGAGAAGATAATACTACAAGATTTTCAAAGTTTTCTTTCCCAGATACTGTAATCTAGAGGAAAAAAAAAAAAAAAGGACAGTAAAGGGAACTATGTGATAGGGATCAGTGATGATATACAGAGAAATTTTAATAATGTGTGTTGCAGGGTGCTTACTTGATGTGACATGTGTGAATCTAACTTTTCTTATTTTTTCACAAACCTCATGAGTTACATAACTCTATTTTTCTTCACGAATATGTAAACTATTCAGGTAGCTCAGTTGTTAAGGATACTGCTTATGTTTCAGTTCGTTTCACAAGTCACATACAGGATTTATATAGCGCACAACATTGCTGATCATAAAACAAAGGCAACTTGCCATGGAAAGAAAAAT